>NW_023270504.1:1291289-1369131 GCF_011800145.1 Mirounga leonina
TCTTTCTTTCTTTCTTTCTTTCTTTCTTTCTTTCTTTCTTTCTTTCTTCTTTCTTTCTTTCTCTTTCCTTCCTTCTTTCTTTCTTTCCTTTTTTCTTTCTTTCTCTTTCTTTTTCTTTCTCTTTTCTTTCTTTCTTTCTTTTTCTTTCTTTTTTCTTTCTTTCTTTCTCTTTCTTTCTTTCTTTCTCTTTCCTTCCTTCTTTCTTTCTCTTTCCTTCCTTCTTTCTTTCCTTCATTCTTTCTTTCTCTTTCTTTTTCTTTCTCTTTTCTTTCTTTCTTTCTTTCTCTTTCTCTTTCTCTTTCTTTCTTTTTTCTTTCTTTCTTTTTTCTTTCTTTCTTTCTTTCTTTCTTTCTTTCTTTCTTTCTTTCTTTCTCTTTCTTTCTTTCTTTCTTTCTTTTCTTTCTTTCTTTCTTCTTTCTTTCTTTCTCTTTCCTTCTTTCTTTCTTTCTTTCTTTCTCTTTCTTTTTTCTTTCTCTTTCTCTTTCTTTCTTTCTTTCTTTCTTTCTTTCTTTCTTTCTTTCTTTCTTTCTTTCTTCTTTCTTTCCTTTCTTCTTTCTCTATCTTAATTCCAGTATTGCTAGCATACAGTGTTATATTACTTTCAGGTGTACAATATAGTGGTTCAACACTTCGATACATCACCTGGTGCTTAATCTGCATCACTTATTTCAAACCCATTCCCTCATCCACCTCCCTCTGGTAACCATCAATTTGTTCTCTATAGTTAACAGTCTGTTTCTTGGTTTTCCTCTCCTTTTTTTTCCCCTTTGCTCATTTGTTTTATTTCTTAAATTACACAGATGAGTGAAATCATATGGCATTTGCCTTTCTATGACTGACTCACTTCACTTAGCATTATAGTGTCTAGCTCCATCCATGTTGTTGCGAATGGCAAAAATTCAATTCCTTTTTATGGCTGAATAATATTCCACATACATACCACACCTTCTTCATCCATTCATCTATGGATGGGCACTTGGGCTGCTTCCATAATTTGACTATTGTAAATAATGCTGCTATAAACATGGAGAAGGGTGCATGTATCCCTTTGAATTAGTGTTTTTGTATTTTGGGGGTGGATACCCAGTAGTGCAATTACTGAATCACAGGGTAGTTTTATTTTTAACTTTTTGAGGAACCTCCATAAAATTTTCCACAGTGGCTGCACCAGTTTGCATTCCCACCAATAGTGCAAGTACGTTCTTTTTTCTCCACATCCTGGCCAACACCTGTTGTTTCTTGTATTGTTGATTTTAGCCATTCCAACAGGTGTGAGATGACATCTCATTGTAGTTTTGTAATGTAGATTTGCATTTCCCTGATGATGAGTGATGTCGAGCACCTTTTCATGTGTCTGTTGGCCATCTGGATGTCTTCTTTGGAGAAATGTCTGTTTATTTCTCTTGCCCATTTTTAATTGGATTATTTGTTTTTAGAGTGTTGAGTTGTATGAGTTCTTTATATATTTTGGATACTAACCCTTTTTTGGATATGTCATTGAAAATATCTTCTCCCATTTACAGGTTGCCTTTTGGTTTTGTTTATTGTTTCCTTTGCTGTGCAGAAGCTTTTTATTTTGATGTAGTCCCAATAGTTCGTTTTTGCTTTTATTTTCCTTATCTCAGGAGACAGATTTAGATAAATGTTGCTACAGCTGATGTCAGAGACATTATTGCCTGTGCTCTCTTCTAGGATTTTTATGGTTTCAGGTCTCACATTTAGGTCTTTAATCCATTTTGTATTTATTTTTGTGTATAGTGTGAGAGGTGGTCCAGTTTCATTCTTTTGCATGTAGCTGTCCAGTTTTCCCAACACTATTTGTTGAAGAGACTGTCTTTTTAGATGGGATCCTTTCTTATAAGCCAGACACTCATGTGACTTCCCCCTGGAATCGAAAGCTTGGTAAGATGTTAGTTAGGTATTTAGACACAGCATTACTGATCACTAGTTTAGGACTCTGCAGATCCCTTTCTTCCTGGTCTCTAGTCACCTGTCAGGGTCTATTTATCTAACTCTCTAACTTTTGAGCAGAAAGTGACTTAGGAACTGGGGAAGAGTCTATTTAAAGTGTAGATTTCTCTAATGCCAGTCAGTCTGATTTTTTTCCCAAGACATGGTTCTATTAATATGTTTATTCGTCCAACAAAGAACCAGTGAGCATTGATTCTATGCCAGATACGGCAACAGATGCCAAGGGTGGGAACGGAACATAGTCCAGTGGGAGTTAATGTAGGATTAATCTCTTAATGTGTAAAAGGTGCTCTCACTCAGAAGAAAAAAAATGTCTTCTGATTGTTGTTTATTTGTTGTGCTAATTCTGTAAGCAGGGTTAAAGAAAGTGAAGTTTTCCTTCAATGAGTAGGGCAGGAGTTGCTGTGAAAATACATGATTTCATTTAGGTTTCAAATGGCAAACCAAAAGCGGCCACCTCACGCTTTCCATAGCCACAGCATTGCAAACTGCAGCACCAAGAACTTGATTATCCTTCTTCATTTAAGAGACTACTCAAGACCAGTTCCTTCATGCTTCACCCTAGTCTGGCTTGATCATCTGGCGAAATCCAAAGCTTCCAGACCATTCACTGTCCTCTGGACTCTCACTTCTATAAATTTCTATGTATCCTCTATTCTCACTAAATTTCCTAACCCTCCTCTTCCCTCTAAAAGCCATTCACTATGCCCTCTTACGCTATAGGGTTTGTGATCAGCAAACTCTCCTGTATTTTTGTGCCTTTTCTGAAATCCCTTTGACCCCTTGCCTTATGAAAGTTTCCTCTGGTACCTTTCAAATAGAGGTAGCTTTCTCTCACACAAACTTATGCAACTCAGGGCCAGGAGGAAGGATCAATGTTCTACATGTCACCATTGTCCCTCCTACTTCTTCTTTTAAAGATTTTTAAATTTATTTTAGAGAGAGAGAGAAAGTGTGAGAGCGAGGGCAGGGGGAGGAGCAGAAGGAGAGGGACAAGCAGACTTCACTCTGAGCGTGGAGAGCCGGATGCGGGGCTCAATTTCACAATCCTGAGATCATGACCTGAGCCAAAACCAAGAGTTGGTTGCTTAAGAGCCACCCAGGTGCCCCTCCTACTTCATCCTTTAAACAAGAGAACTCTTTTGAAATTCTGTCATGGGACCAACCATAAACCTTCTTTGTTGCTGCCATCTGCAAACCACCACATCCTTTACATTCTTGTACTGAAATTTTTCTTTCTCTCCACCCCAACCCCATCATATTTGGAGGGACTTTATTATGCTTGTGAATGACTGATCTTGGACTCTGACTATATGGGCCACAGAAGAGAATCCCATGTAGATAATTTAAGCAGGGAGACTTTATTCCAGGGTAACAAATGACATGAAGAATCATTGGGAGGTCTGGGAAAAAAACCCCAATGTACTCAACTGTAACATTGACTCCCAGCATGGGGGTGCACCTCCAGAGTCTATGTTGCCTTTCTCTGATTAGGAAGTTACTGGTTCCAGAATGACATGACTACCATGATAAAAGCTCCCACTACAGGGAGATCCCCATAATTTAACTGCTGTGAATTGCACCAACAAAACAGGTGCCCCGTTCTCTGCCTCTTGACACCACAAACTAGGGACTGGACACTAGGATCTTAGCAAGTGCTGCCTCTACAACTGTGCTGGACAGGAGAAATAGAAAAAGCATCGAAAGCATGGGATCTGCCTGGGTTTTGTCTTCTAAAAATTCAGACAAGCAAGAAACCATCAGAGGGGAGCTGCCTCATCTTCCCAACACCAAACCCATACAGTTACCTGAAGTTTTCCAGACCTTCTCGGCTTTCTTCTTATCATATTGGAATAAGAGCCCCTGTTTCCATTAAAATTGAATTCCTCTACTTGTGCCCTGGATCTTATCTTTTCTTTCCTTCTTGGGGGTTTCTTTCTGTTGTCTGCACTGACCCTGCACCACCTCTGTGGTGATTAATTCCCATCAGCACACAAACATCCTACAGCATTCCCCATCTCAAAAAACAAAAATCGTCCTTGACTGCCACAATGATGTCCTTTCTGTTCTTCAAACATGTCAAGCTCCTTCTGCCCTCCAAACATTTGCTCATATTCACCTATTTTAGCTTGGAATAGTTTCTTTAGTTCTCTGCAGAGTTGGTCTATTCTCATTGCCAATGTCTCAGCTCAAATTAATCAGAGAGGCCTTGTCTGATCACTCTCTCTCTACCTCCTTCACTTACTATCATATCACACTCTTTATAATTCTTATCAAATTCTAAAACTGACTTAGTTATGCATTTACTAACTTCTTTACCTCATTAGAATGTGAGCTGATAGGGCACATATGTTCTCAGTCTTGTTCACTTCTGTACGTAAAACGCATTCCGTGGCACACAGGAGAGATCTAATAAATCTATGTTCAATAAACGAAGGAGTGTTATGTACCAAGAGGAGGAAAATTGTGAGGAGTAGCACAAAGTGATGGGAGAAAAAAATCTGCCCTTCCACATTTCCCTAGCCTAGGTTTTAATGCTTCACAAAGTTGGGGGTGGGTATCTCTCTTCCCCCCTTTTTTTGTGCTGGCCTCCCCAGAGTGAATAGGGAAGGTTCCAGATATAACAATGTCCTCTATTTACCTTTGAGCTCCTGTAGCTGTTTTTTTATTTCTCATTTCAGAGAAGCACTCCTGTTTAGTGATTTCTTTGATGTATGGAGAAATATTTTTCTTAATGTCACCTGATTTATGACATAATTTATCAGGTGTCTATTCTTCAGCTACCCAAGCCCTCATCCCCTTTAAAATCAGTTTGTTTCTTTCTTTTTTGGACTAGCTTTTGATACAACCCACATTGCTTCCTTCTGTTCAAATTATTATTACTTATGTTTCAGTGGGTGTTATTTTTCTTGGACCAATTATTTGCGTACTTCCTATTGCATATTCTTTCTGTCTGAATTGCATATTCTTTTCTTAATGGAGAGTGAGAGCTTAATATCCTGTATTGCTTTGTCTCATTAAGTTCTACATTGTTGCCTCATTTTGTGGTCCCATTTTAAGTAATTAAGTGCTCCTGTAGGAAGAGAAAAAAAGTTTCAGTTTTAAGACCATTTTGGCTGACTTTATTGAATTATAAAATTTTGAAATTAAATAAGACTTTAGATATCATTTAATGCAAAACTTTCTCCAACATATGCAGCTCCTATAGTATCTTGCTATGGTGTAAACACCATCAGGACAGAGTCCATGCCTATTATGTTTGCTGTGCTATCCCTCATATGCCAACACGGTGCCTGGCATATAGTAGGTGCTCATTAAATATTTTTGAATGAATAAATGAAAATCTGCATATGGGCAACATAATTTTTAAGTTCAGAAATAGAAGAGAAGCTTTTTACTTTGAGAAGCTTTTTCAAATAGGCCCAAGGAAACAAGCACAAAGATGTTCATAGCCTTTTTTTGAAAAACAAAGTACTGTGGTACTATGGAAACATCTCCCAGTAGGAGAATGTATGAATAAGTGCTATGTATTCCTTCCGTAGAATCCTATATACAGTGGTTAATGTGAGTGAACAACAAATACACTTATCAGCATGGATGAGCCTCAAAAGTATAATTTCAAAGAAAGAAAAGGAAATCATAGAAGAGTAAAAAGGAATTATTCCATTATATGAAATTTTAAAAGATGTCAAACATACAAAATTTCTGTTTTGAGAGACATACATATGTGTAGCAAAAATATAAACTAGTTATTGTTTATACTTTTGATAATGGTAAGCAAGAAAGTCAAAGTAAAGTTTTCCTGCTGCTGTGGGAATGAATGGTGAAAGTTACCTAGCAAGACTACACAGGGGCATCAAGGCAATACTTAATTTCTTAAACTGGGTGTTGGGTACATAGTCTTTGTTTTATTTTTCATATTCTTTTATATGCCTGAAATATTTCATAATAAATTGCAACCCTCAATGGACTGAAATAAAATTGAGCCAGAATATCTTCTTGAAAGTGAATCTGAGGCTCAGGGAGACATTCATTGCATTTGAATAGATTCCCTAAAGTTATAAAATATAAATTTTATAAGTAATACATGAAAAAATAATTTACATTGCCAATAACATCTTAGATTCCAACTAGTATAATCTGGTGTTCAGTATTTTTTCCCAAAATTATTATTCTAGTTATCGAACACATCAGTAACTATCATGTTTAAGTCATGGCAATTGCTTGTTGAAAGAAAATAATATGAAAACGTTTAGAGTAAAATGCAAATGTAGCTAGCTAGAAGTCTTTGTAAGAAGGCTGAATTTCTCGGGACGCCTGGGTGGCTCAGTTGGTTAAGCGTCTGCCTTCGGCTCAGGTCATGATCCCAGGGTCCTGGGATCGAGTCCCGCATCGGGCTCCCTGCTCTGCGGGGAGCCTGCTTCTCCCTCTGCCTCTGCTTCTCTCTCTCTCATGAATAAAGAAAAAAAAAAATCTTAAAAAATAAAAAAAAAGAAGGCTGAATTTCTCATAGATGGCCACAGAATTTGAGTTACAAAAGTTACCTGGTTAAAAGATAAATTCTACATTTTATCAATGATTATACATTTGACAGTAAATATTCTAAATGAATTATTGATGTTAACTCATTTCGTCCTCATTAAGAACAGTTATTATCTCATTTTGTATCATAAGTAACTGAAGTACAGAAAGGTGAAATGACCTGCCCAAGGTCCCACTGCCCAACAGAGGTGAAAGCACGATTATAACCATGTTGCCCAGCCTCAAAGTCTATACACTAACAAGTTTCCCACCCATCTTTTTTTTTTTGGTTCATACGTTGTTTATTTTATTTATTTATTTTTTTAGGTAAACATGCTAGGTTTTTTTAAATTAACATATAATGTACTATTTGTTTCAGGGGTACAGGTCTGTGATTCATCAGTCTTACACAATTCACAGCGCTCACCATAGCACGTACCCTCCTCAATGTCTATCACCAGCCACCCCATCCCTCCCACCCCCCTCCACTCCAGCAACCCTCAGTTTGTTTCCTGAGATTAAGAGTCTTATGGTTTGTCTCCCTCTCTGGCTTCGTCTTGTTTCATTTTTGAATGAATTAATACCTATTCTTCTGAAACTGTTCCAAAAAATAGAGGAAAACTTCCAAACTCATTTTGAGGCCAGCATTACCTTGATCCCCAAATGATCATGGTGAACATGGATGCAAAAATTTTCACCAAAATACTAGCCAATAGGATCCAACAGTACATTAAAAGGATTATTCACCATGGCCACCCATCTTTAACACACACTGTGGCAGTATAATAGAGAATCGTATTTTTAAAGCTCTTTCAAATGTAATACATTATGGTTTTGTGAGGAGGAGAGCTCTTTGCATGCATGCTATGTGCCCAGTAATTTGTTCTTATTGCTAAATCTTCATAACCTTATGAGGTAGGTACTATTATTATCCATTTGCATAGACGAGTAAAATGAGGTACAGAGAATGGAAATAACTTTCCCCGTGCTTCATGACCAATCAAGCCTGGATTCAAGCTTATAAAATTGGGTTGGAGCCGGGGCGCCTGGGTGGCTCAGTCATTAAGCATCTGCCTTCGGCTCAGGTCATGATCCCAGGGTCCTGGGATCGAGCCCCACATCGGGCTCCCTGCTCGGCAGGAAGCCTGCTTCTCCCTCTCCCACTCCCCCTGCTTGTGTTCCCTCTCTCGCTGTGTCTCTCTCTGTCAAATAAATAAAAATCTTTAAAAAAAAAAATTGGGTTGGAGCCTATAACACTGGTCTCTTGAGCCTTGTGCATCGGAGCTATTATTACATGCAAAGCAAAACAAAAATTAAAAAGTTAAAAACCTCTAATTTGGGGATATGGAGAGAAGTAGAAGAGGGTCTTCTACCGGGAGTAGCAAGTGGGACAGGAGCGACTAGCTCTCAGCGGATTGCAATGGTACCACACAACTTGCCACTTTGGCCTTCATATTTTGAAAGTGCATTTCCAGGGGGAGGCTGGGAGCTTTGGGTCAGGAACGTTGGCCTTGACACCTACTCTCGGAAGCGCCTACTCTCTATCGCCCCGCGCCTGGGAAAGAATGCGTGCAACCCCTCCAAGTTGGGGACTGTCTTGCACGAGCGTCCTTCGTGCGCGGACACAGCGCCGGTAGGAGGACCCCAGCCGACCTACTGCTGGGTCTCGTCCTCTCCTCTCGGTGCTGGGTCAGGTCTTCCAGCACCGACATCTGGAAGCATGCGTGTCATTCGGCTGGGGGTGCGACAGGATGGCGGCCGCGGCAAGAGAGAGAAGCAGCCCCGGGCCCCGCTCTGTGCGCCTTCAGCGTTGCAAGGGGTCTGCATGTGCCCGCCCCCTGCGGGCACCCCATCTCGAGTCAGGCGGCCGGCGGCCTGGAAGGTGGCTGACTCCAGCGGCTCTGGAATTTGGGGCGGGAGGACTGAGAGTGTAGGTGTAAGCTCCCTTTGCTGAAGCCACAAAGAGCGAGAGGAACAAATTGGCGCCTTTTCCTTTCACTCCTGTTTGAACAAAGAGTGGCGGCCAGGATGCGGGGGCAGGCAGGGAAAACAAGGCACAAACTGGACTCTGGAAGTGGGTGCTGCGGAGCAGGCGGGGCCCCGGGGCCCCAAGGTTGTCCTCCCGGGTTCCAGAACCGACTTGGCCGCCCAGGATTTCCCCTCCCTGAAGCCCCTGAGCCCCAGGCTCTCTGGTCACACATGTGGCAACATCATGCGGTCCCATCATGCGGGGTAGATGTCAGGGTTCTGTCACGGAGGTTGCAGCTCTTCTGCCTCCTGCTCTTCCTGCCGGTGGAGCAGGCAGAGAGACCCTTACCTCAAACCCGGAGCTAGCCATCTAGCTCCGGAGTGAGGAGCTTTGGGCTCCCGGAGAGTTCTGCAGTCACGTGATTACTCCTGAGTAAAGGTGAGAGCAGTTTTCCTGGAACTTGCAAAGTTCCCCAAATGGCACATGGTCCCTAGAACCCGCTGCTCAACCTCCCTCTTTGCTTTTTAGATCCTCTTTTAACTGCCCCACATCTGATGAAACAATTGTTAAGAGGGTAGGTCTCAATGTTAAGTGTTGTTGTTGTTGTTTTTTTTTTGAGTGTCCTTTTTTAAAATTTAATTTTATTGTGTTATGTTAATCACCATACATTACATCATTAGTTTTTGATGTAGTGTTCCATGATTCATTGTTTGCGTATAACACCCAGTGCTCCAGGCAGAACGTGCCCTCCTTAATACCCATCACCGGGCTAACCCATCCCCCCACCTCCCTCCCCTCTAGAACCCTCAGTTTGTTTCTCAGAGTCCATAGTCTCTCATGGTTTGTCTGCCCCTCCGATTTCCCCTCCTTCATTTTTCCCTTCCTGCTATCTTTTTTTTTTTTTCAAACATATAATGTATTATTTGTTTCAGAGGTACAGGTCTATGATTCATCAGTCTTACACAATTCACAGTGCTCACCATAGCACATACCCTCCCCAATGCCTATCACCCAGCCACCCCATCCCTCCCACCTGCCCCACCACTCCAGCAACCCTCAGTTTGTTTCCTGAGAATAAGAATTCCTCATATCAGTGAGATCGTATGATGTATGTCTTTCTCTGATTGACTTATTTTGCTTAGCATAATACCCTCTAGTTCTATCCAGGTCGTCACAAATGGCAAGATTTCTTTTCTTTTCTTTTCTTTTTTTTTTGGTGGCTGCATAATATTCCATTGTATATATATACCATATCTTCTTTATCCATTCATCTGTTGATGGACATCTTGGCTCTTTCCATAGTTTGGCTATTGTGGACATTGCTGCTATAAATATTGGGATACACATACCCCTTCAGATCACTACATTTGTATCTTTGGGGTAAATACCCGTTTAATGCAATCCCTATCAAAATACCATCAACTTTTTTCAAAGAAATGGAACAAATAATCCTAAAATTTGTATGGAACCAGAAAAGACCCCGAATAGCTGGAGGAATGTTGAAAAAGAAAAGCAAAGCTGGTGGCATCACAGTTCTGGACTTCAAGGTCTATTACAAAGCTGTCATCATCAAGACAGTATGGTACTGGTACAAAAACAGACACATAGATCAATGGAACAGAACAGAGAGCCCAGAAATGGACCCTCAACTCTATGGTCAACTAATCTTTGACAAAGTAGGAAAGAATGTCCAGTGGATAAAAGTCAGTCTCTTCAACAAATGGTGTTGGGAAAATTGGACAGCCACATGCAGAAAAATGAAACTGGACCATTTCCTTACACCACACACAAAAATAGACTCAAAATGGTTGATAGACCTAAATGTGAGACAGGAGTCCATCAAAATCCTAAAGGAGAACACAGGTAGCAACCTCTTCGACCTCAGCCGCAGCAACTTCTTCCTTGAAACATCGCCAAAGGCAAGGGAAGCAAGGGCAAAAATGAACTATTGGGACTTCATCAAGATAAAAAGCCTTTGCACAGCAAAGGAAACAGTCAACAAAATCAAAAGACGACCAACAGAATGGGAGAAGATATTTGCAAATGACATATCAGATAAAGGGCTAGTATCCAAACTCTATAAAGAACTTATTAAACTCAACACCCAAAAAACAAATGATCCAATCAAGAAATGGGCAGAAGACATGAACAGACACTTTCCCAAAGAAGACATTCAAATGGCCAACAGACACATGAAAAAGTGCTCAATATCACTCGGCATCAGGGAAATCCAAATCAAAACCTCAATGAGATACCACCTCACACCAGTCAGAATGGCTAAAATTAACAAGTCAGGAAACAACAGATGTTGGCTAGGATGCAGAGAAAGGGGAACCCTCCTACACTGTTGGTGGGAATGCAAGCTGGTGCAGCCACTCTGGAAAACAGTATGGAGGTTCCTCAAAAAGTTGAAAATAGAGCTACCCTACGACCTAGCATTTGCACTACTGGGTATTTACCCCAATGTTAAGTGTTCTTATCACAAAAAAAAAATAAAAAAATAAAACAAATTAAAGTTATGTGACTTTATCTCCAACTTTATGGATCTATAAACAACTGATAATTTGAATCCTCCAACTAAAAAAATTATTCCTGGTGAATATTTAGAAGTATGTATGTACTCTGAGCATTGCAATGACTTGTCTATATTGCAGTTGTTGATTAAGAAGAAAAGGCTGTAAAGCAATGAAAACTGCAATCCAGGAAATGGAGGTGATGGAAATGGAACGTATTTTGAAAGAATTATGATTGGTGCTGGTAGAGTTTAAACCACTTAACACAGCATTGGCTACTTAGCCAACAGGTGCTACATTATGTCATTTCAGTCCAGTGTAGAAGGATGTGTTCTAGGCGGTGGGGCCCTTACAGAGAACAAAAGTCAGAAGTTGACTTTGTCACCAGATTTGAAACAAGATAGGTGAATAGGCCTCACTCCCTCAATGTGTGTTCCTCTCTATTTTGAGTGACTCTCTTCACAATGCTTACTTCATCTTGAATTATCTTTCTCATAATCTGTGGGAGATGCAACTGAAGATCCTTTCACAGAAAATGGAATCTGGCTGAGTGGCCCCCTGAAAACCATTAAAAAGCAGGTGAGTTTGTAATTACAAAGACAGATTAGTATGACAAGCAGGGAAGGAAGAGATTATGATGGTATTGACCTTAAAAGTAAAACGGCCAGTTATTTTACCAGCAAAATGGGTTTATTTAGGAATAGCAGAGGAATTGCAATTCAGGATAAGCAAGCTACAGCAAAAGCCATAGGCTAGTCCAGAGAACAAAGGGGAGGAACATGATAGGAAAAAAGGGCGAAGTTGGGAGGCGCTGCTTTTTTTTCTTTAATAATGCAAAACCAACTTAATTCCATGCTCAACAATGGCGATTGGGATATTAGATAAAAAGAAAAGCAGTCTTCTGTCAAACAGAGAAGATTAAGAGGAAAATGAAAATGGAGGGAATGGAGGAATGTGAGCGTCAAGGGTGGTGACGGTTTCTTATTGGCTGAGGTGTGGTATTTTCTTATTGGCTGAGCTTGTTGCTGGGCTCCTTCTTCCTTACTGGAGTAGCAAAGTAGGCTTTTCCCTGCTGGGAACACAAGGCACATCTTTTTTTGTTGGGGTCTGCAGTTGACATGTGGTAGGGCATAAGGGTTCCCCCTTCTGGCCACCCAGACTACATTTTAAAAAAGATTTCCTTTAATTTTACAGCGAACTGGGGTGCTTTGAGAAATTACTAAACAGATTAAAATTTGAACTGCAGGAGGACAGGAAGGATGTGTGCAATAGAAATTGATCCAAGCAAGGGGAAGCAGGGTGGGGCGTGAGAGATGGATGGGAAGAGGTGTGGCCCTATGCATGGCAGGTTTGGGTGACGGTGAGAGTTGGGTCAGAGCGTTTTCTTGGAAGTGTAGTGCAGACAGGTTTCTACTCGTTCTTCTCATTCCTCCACAGCCTTTTTTTTGGGTAAACTTTTTTGCTGTTTCTTTTTCTTAATAGATGTATTCTTTGTCCAATCAAAAGTAACTTTTCCTCAAATAATAATGACCTACATTTTTATTTATAGACTTTTAAAAAGTCAAATGGCCTATCTTTATGATCTTCATTAATTCTTGATAAAGAAAATAAATGTAGCAAGTGGTTCATTTCTAAGTAAAGTGTTTTTTAATATTCCCCTTGGAACCTGGCTCTGTTTGGATATTTTCCTCCTCAATATTCCTTTTAGCAATAAAGTAATGCCATGAGGAGATACAAGATAGAGGAGATCACTGCTTTGGGATAGCTTTTGATCAGTTTGTGGAAATATACATGAAGGAGGTAAATTGTAAAGCAACATATATGGATATGGTATAGTATAGATCGAAACATAGAAATGGCAAGGGAATGTAAAATAAAAGAGTAATCAGAAAAAAACGGGTTTCTGGCTGCCAAACTAAGTTCCATGTATTGCTTTCTTTTCTATAGCATACATGTTGGGTTTAACAGCTTGACAAATTAGAGGCAGTTTGTATCAACAAAAGTTTTAGAATGGAGTTTCCTCCCTGTATTAGATCAATAAAATCAATAGCCTGACTTAGAGCTCAGCTGTTTTAAGGGACATAGGTGGTAGAGCTGACATGTGGGTGGTTTTGTTTTGTTTTCATAATTCTTGAGGCAGAAAACAGACCAGCTGAAGCAGGGTTTCAAGGACACCAATCAATGATGTGGCTGACAGGTACCTCATCGTAGCAATCAGAATTTCCTGCTACACATTTAGTTACTCTTTCACGGGGCCTCTAGCCTCATTTCCTCCCAACCAACCATCAATGTCAGTGACTCCACATGATGTCTGTCATGTCGCCCATCCTATTACAACATATTTGATTTCAAATTACAAGACATACTGTGCTTTTTATTCTTCATTTGCTTCAAGAATTTTTTTTGAGGAGATTTTAAGGAATTCCATAAGGTATCATGCTCTTCCCATCACTATCTGAGAAACTTTTCTGTTGAATAGATTCATGGTTCTCAAAGTGTGGTCCCTGGACAAGCTTCCTCAGCATTGTCTAAGAACTTGCTAGACATGCCAGTTCTCAGCCACCACCCAGACCTACTGAACCAAACATTCTAGAGGAGTGGCAGGAGAATGGTCCTGTGTTAAGCAGCTCCTGCAGCCACACATGGTATGGGGACAGATCATGTGCCCCGAGAAGGGTTGTGAGGGCAGACCCAACACACAAACACCCAGATTACCCACTAACAAATGATCTGGCAACTCATATAGTTTTCCTTCTCCTCCTCCTTTCCCTCCTCTTTCTCCTTCTCCTTTTTCTTCTTCTTTAGCAGGCTGAAATAGTTTTAAAAATACACAGATCATATAATGCTTAGAAGATAATTTTCTTTTTAGAAGTGTGTTAATTTCCTAAATAGAATTGTTGAAATGTGCAGAGTATCCAGAAAAATGGCATCTACATCGATGTAAAAAAACCCATAATAATTATTACTAATATTGTTATTAAATTAAAAATTAAATAATTACATAAAGGAATGTGCGGTTCAACTACCTTCTTCAAACATTGGGGCTGATGGAATAGGGTAAGTGAAAGTAGGAACAAAAGCAAATGTCCTTGTATTATAGAGGAAAGATTATTGTTAGACATATTTAAAAAAAAAAAAGAAATTCCTAAGGTTATTAATGGAGAAGAAAGAAGCTGCTCAGCAGGCATATATTGAAAACAATAATAGTCTCAACATGAGTCTCAAAGGCATATAATTAGCTTAGGGGGGGAAAATGGTTTAGACCAGGAGTTCTCAATTCTGGCTGTGTACTAGAATCATCTTTTTAAAACCACAGAAGCCCCAGGACCATTTCTAGAAATTTACTAGTGGGGCCCAGGGAGACTGCTATGTCTCACAACTCCATGGGATTCCGTTCACATCATAATTATATGCATGGTGCCCCTTGAAGTTGCGCAGTGCACAGCTGTGCAGCTAGAAGCAGCGGCCTAACCATCATTTTTTAGCAATCTCCAGGGTTCGTGGTTTTTTAACTTGCAACCACTGAGTTAGACTGTTCCTTGTCTCTTATTCATACACCCAGCTTTGGAGTGCCTGTCTGTGATTACTTGTCTAAATTCTCTTAGTGTTAAGCATGACCTCACTGGTCTGAAAATGTGATGGGTGGACCTGGGAGTATGGAACACACAGAATTATTTGCCTCAGCCTATACTTCCATGGATGACTCTGGACTACTGCATCTTATTCCAGGGCAAGTGTAGGAAGAGCTATATTTGGGACATGTCTGATAACATTAAAAAACTCAAGTCTGTGAGTGGTAAACGGCCAATTTTGATTTATCTTCAGTAATAGTGTATGGTAGAAAAACTCATCAGCAAGTAGTTAACAACCTCTATGCGCCCAGCACAAGGCTTATTACACAACTGTCTCCCTGATTTGCTTTCTTCTCTTTTTTCTTTTTTGGTAAGGATAGGACATGTACATTAATTTAGAAAAGCAAGAAAATAGGAAAAACAATTCATGTTATTCATAGCAAAATTTTTAAAGATTTGTGTTTTTTCATTTTTATCTTTTGAAGTATGTCCTATATATTATATATTAGAAATCAATGATGAAGAGAGGTGAAAATCAAATATTGGAAAGAATTGTCAGTTTAGGAAGAAATTGTATAAGCCGTGGGATGGTGACATTGAAAATTATTCTAAAAGTGACACTTTCTTTTTGTGGATGGCTATGTGTGTGTAACATTTTTTTTAGACAGTTATTTATTTTAGATTTTCATGTATTTAACTAAAGAACAAGTTGGGTATTTCATTTTATTTTTTATTTTAAATGAGGTAAGCATACAGCTATTCCCATATGCTTCTTTTTTTTATTATTATTATGTTATGTTAATCACCATACATTACATCATTCATTTTTGATGTAGTGTTCCATGATTCATTGTTTGCGTATAACACCCAGTGCTCCATGCAGTACGTGCCCTCCTTAATACCCATCACCAGGCTAACCTCTCCCCCATCCCCTCCCCTCTAGAACCCTCATTTTGTTTCTCAGATTCCATAGTCTCTCATGGTTTGTCTCCCCCTCCGATTTCCCCATATGCTTCTTTTAGTTTGTGGTTTGGGTTTTCACTTTGCTCTTGAACTTCCTGTAAAATGTGCCAGTTGCTGAGACTTAGATTTTTTTCAAATAGGATTGATTGATTGATGCTGCCTTATATGCTTATATTTGAATCCTTAATATCTTGTTTGAAGGGCTAACTCTAAAATTTGGAAAGCTCACCATTTGTTCAAACCTCTATCATAAGAGGTACAAGTGAAGATATGCATATTAAGTACGCTCAAAAGAAAGTAATCCTGACTACTATGATAATATTTTATGCATGTTGTGTAGGATTGGCTGAGTTTGTAGCTGGACTGAGACTACACTTATCTCCAGGAACATCTGGAAGCCTGGCACAGATACCTGGGCAAGAGAAGAAGGAGCTATGTAGTTAGTGATTTATAATATTACTGTTTGATGCTCAAAACAGCCCTGGAGGCACCAAGGCTGGCTTATCTGCTGTCGACGGATGTATGAATTCATGGTTTACACCTAATGTAATCATTGCACAGCCTGGGTTGGCCATGTGACCAGTAGGGTATAAAAGATCCCATTGTAGGGCGCCTGGGTGGCTCAGTCGTTAAGCGTCTGCCTTCGGCTCAGGTCATGATCCCAGGGTCCTGGGATCGAGCCCCACATCGGGCTCCCTGCTCGGCAGGAAGCCTGCTTCTCCCTCTCCCACTCCCCCTGCTTGTGTTCCTACTCTCGCTATCTCTCTCTCTGTCAAATAAATAAATAAAAATCTTAAAAAAAAAAAAAGATCCCATTGTAGATAACAGGAGGGGAAGAATGAAGGGGGGAAGTCGGAGGGGTAGATGAACCATGAGAGACTATGGACTCTGAGAAACAAACAGGGTTCTAGAGGGGAGGGGGTGGGGGGATGGGTTAGCCTGGTGATGGGTATTAAAGAGGGCACGTTCTGCCTGGAGCACTGGGTGTTATGCACAAACAATGAATCATGGAACACTACATCTAAAACTAATGATGTATGGTGATTAACATAACAATAAAAAAGATCCCATTGTAAACTTGCATCTAAGCCCCCCCAAAATCAAGATAACGTTGTGTTTACTGAGAAAGGGCCCCAAGGGGGCTGGCCTGCAAGTCTGAACCTCTGAATTGCTTAGGCCTTGTTTCCCCTGATGTACAATATCCTTTAGCTTTAAGGAAGCCTCACCTGAATACAGTCTGTGGAGACTTGTGAGTCCTTTCAATAGTTGACCCTGCGTAATTGTTGCGTAGGTGGTTTTCACTTTGCTCTACCCATTTGGCTGTCATGAATGCATAGATAAAAAATGTACTTGAATATAGATGATAATCTGGTATACTTGTACATAACACTATTCTTAATTTGAATGAATGGTTTTAAAACTACATCTAACTCTTTGTATACTACTTGCCTCTCACTTTTGTTTTTAGACGTGTCTTTGTCAGAAGTATTTTATAATTTTTGTACTACAAGATGTCTACTCTCTGTGAAAAAAGATGGAGTACAGCATAAGGCACTGGTTTCTTTCACGGAGTTTGCTCAGATGATTTGCATATTGTAATAGCTTCAGAATAGTGGTCAAATTCTAGTCTTGTCTAGTATTTAAATCAACCTTAAATAGGTTCTTGATACTGAGAGTTCCTTTGCAATGTATTACAAAAATAAATTGAGATAAGACAGGTTTCTGGGTTTTTTATTGGTAATGTTCTTAAAATGAAATTAGCTTTAATCTGCTGTCAAAGAAAAGCAGTTTGTGTGAATGTTACCTTTTAACTCAGATTTTCAAACTTGTGCGGTTGTCTATATTCTATGCTAAAACGTTGTTAATTAATAATTAATTTTCAGTGCTATGAATTAGTGCTAAGAATATTTTTAATATCCTCATAGAAATATATTTTAACCTTTGTTTCCAAAAGAGTTGTTTCTGTTTTATCTTTAAATTTCATTTTTATTTAATGGAAGGATGTTCCTTTCTTTCTATTTAACTTCTTATATGCTTCAAACACATTTTAAACACACTATAATTTGTGCTTTTAAACTGTCACTAATAATGGAAAAAACTATGTAAATAGGTAGCTTATAAATAAGAGTACATTTTGAAACAAGATGTTCAGTTTTGCCACCTATTTAGAATATCGTTTTATAAATTCTACAAGATTACATTTTTATGTAGACTATGAACATTTGGAAATATTGCATTTTGTTGGTCTGAAATAATTGTTTGACCATGAAATTATATTATGGCTTAAATAAATATGTCAGTATGATATCTGTTTTTGTTTTACTTCTGGCTATATGATCATGGTTAGAGAGTTTAGAATCTATAAAATGTTTTACCTGTGAATGATATAAGGAAAGGCAAATGTTCTTATCTAACAATTCATGGGTGTTCTCCTGTGCTTTTTATTTTTATTTTTTTTAAGAGAGGGAGAGGTGGGGGAAGGGGCAGAGGGAGAGGGAATCTCAAGCAGATGCCATGCTGAGCATGAGCCTGAGGCGGGGCTCGATCTCATGACCCCAAGATCATGACCTGAGCCAAAACCAAGAGTGCGATGCTCAACAGGTGCCCCATTCTGTGCTTATTTAACATATTCAAATATTTCTGAAAAGTTAATGAATTAGCTAAATTACATTTTAAATATATCTACAGAAAGCCATTATTCAAAGAAACCATTTGTTAATGATAATAATAATTTTGTAAGATCAATGCACTATTTGTACTATAAATCTTAATTCTCAACCTTATTTGCTAATATATTAAGATTTTTCATTGATTGGGAGTACCTCTATGCACTTTTGAAGTCGCTATACATATTTTGATCTTGGTCTGTATTCCTCAAACTTTAAAATGTTGTGAATCTCTGCTGTGGTTAGAGAAGACTTAAGTACATTAGAGATGATTTCTGGCAGGCTGCAGAAGAGAAATCTGAGAAAATGATTCCACTGCTGCTTCCTTGGTAAAGCCCCTCCGGGAAATATTTAATTGCTAATGACAGCAATCCAGCATGTACTAGCCTGAGCAAAACATGGATTTCTTTCTCTCTCTCTCTCTCTTTTTTTTTTTTTTCTTTTTTAAGAGGGACAAGAGGTTGGCTCACAGAAAGAAAGAAAAGCTTGCTGGAACCAGGGCAATGACCTGGATTGCGGCAATGCAAAGTGAAAACTGAAATGTTACTCTTATTATTCTTCTCATTTTCTTTTCATTCTTTTTTTTTTTTAAGATTTTATTTATTTATTTGAGAGAGAGAGAGAGAGCATGAGTACTGGGGAGGGGCAGAGGGAGAAACAGACTCCCCGCTGAGCGGGGAGCCCCACACGGGGCTCGATCCCAGGACCCTGGGATCATGACCTGAGCCTAAGGCAGATGCTTAACTGACTGAGCCAATCAGGTACCCTAGTTGTTCTCATTTCCTTTCTGTTTGCAGGCTTCATCTGGGCTTTTCCACATGGCCAGAACCATGATCCAGAAGGACAGCCTCATTTCAGCCAGTTCCTGTCACAGAATCCTGGGGAAGGCTGGTGACTGATCCGGCTATCATATGATTGGGCATTAGGATTGCTCTGTGTGGTGACACGGACCCGTCCCAGAACAAGTACGTGGCAGGGGCAGAATAATATTGGCTGTCTCCATCAGAAAAACATGCGTGGAGTAGGAGGAGAACTTATTACCAAAGAAAAGGGAGAGCTCTTCCCAGAAGAAGGTAGGAAGTGATGCTAGGCAGGGAAAGCTATCACATGGCAACTTTTACACTGGACTCAATTTGGCTGCAATGTGAAATTCATTCCAAATTAACTTCATTTCCTTACTGATAGGGTTAACCAGAGATGGCTCAGGTAACTCTTAATCTCATCAAATTATTTAGCAAAGTCCCACAATATCCTTCTGAATAAACTATGTGTGAGTGACAACGCTTTTGGTCAATTGTTAATTTGAATAATCTGATGGCAGTCTGTAGTGAGGTTCCTAGTGGTGTACCCTAAAAAAATCTGCCTTTGTGCTGAGAAACATTGCTTTTTTAAGTGTTTTCAATGAAGAGAAGAATTCAACAATTTTTTACTCAGAACATTTATGGGCAAGCACTATTCTAGGCTCTGCTGATAGAAAGAATACTAGATGAATCCCCTCCCTCAAGGAGCTTATTGTGTGTTAGGGAAGACAAATGTATAAACTAGTAATTACCTTAAGAGAATATTATTTTTAAGATTTATTAGCCTGAGTTGAGGGAATGTAAAAAGGAATTCCCAAAGATGGTAACACTTGAGCTGAGTCTTGTGCTCAGTTTGTAGGGACAGGAGAAAGACATTCTAGGCAGAAGCAGTATGCGGGCAGGGAAGTGAGGATAGCATCAGACATTCAGGCATTGGCAAGTAGTTCCGTACAATCAAATACCTATCAAAAATGGAAGTGAGATATCAATATATAAATTAAAATACATTCTGTGTCGGAGCAAGGATCTGTTTGGGGCAGTGAAGAGAGATGTGGCTAATGGGTGGTGAGCAGATCTTGGAAAGACTGTGTGAAACCGAGACAAGCCCGTTGCATGTCAATCAGTGTAGCAGCATGTGTTTGGAAAAATATTTGGGAGGACTTCCAGTTAAAGAAAGCACAGTAAAGGCATCTCTATGCTGCTTTAATAATTGAGCTCAGTTATAACCTGTAAAGAAGGGCTTCTCAACACAGCTACGTTGAGGCAGGTAGCTAAGAGTAGATGTACCTTGGCAGATGTCAAAAGTAGTTTGTTTGCATAACCTCAGGGACTATTGCAACAATACTTCCTTTGAAATAGGCAGGAAGTGGAATGTGGAAGGACTGTGAGAGTGTTCTTGAGCTCCACTTGGCACTTTGACGGACTGGCTGATGAGGCAGATGAATGAGGAAGTGAGGAGCGAGTTCCCTCCAACCCCAGTTAAACTACTGGTAGGACAGATTGCAGCAAAAAGTCTGGGTGATGCAGCCGGTAGCGCCGGCCAGCTGCTCTATCAAAACACACAGACCCGGCTCACGAACAAGGGGCCTCACTTCGAGTCAGTGAGAACTTCTGTTAGGTGCGGAGTAATAGCCTTGGGAGAGAGTACTGAAGAAAGTGTCTAGAAACAAACAGAAGTCCAAGTCATTCTTGGACCCATCATTCCTACCACCTGCCCTTCCCTTGGACAATCTGCAGCCAAAAATTCACCTAGAAAAAATCAGTTCCCTTTAAAAGACTTGTTTCAAGCCGGTAGAATATGGTGATTATTTTACTTATGTTATATGATACTGCATCTAGCTAGACGAGTCCACGGAGAAGCTGTCCCTCCTTCGCTGGCCTTGAAGAAGCAAGCTGCCATGAATCCTAGGAAATGAGTTCTGTCAACAACGTAAGGGGACACGGCTCCTACCTTGATTGCAGCCTTATGAGCCCATCAGCAGAGGATCTAGTTAAGTCAAGCTGGGATACCTGACCCACAGAAACTGTGAGATAAAAAAGGTGTCATTTTAAGCTGCTAAGTTTGCGGCAATTTGTTACACAACAACAGAAAATGAATACAAATATATATCTAAGTATTGATTTCTGTTGTTTACAGTCTCATAGGTGACCTAGACAAATAAAACAGTTTCTTGAAGTAGAGGATGGTAGAAGTTGTACTGGGGGAAGCTTAGGGGTTAGTTTCTAGAGCAATGAAAGTAATTCAGTGTTGTTGATCTCAGGAGAGAAAAAGCTCTAGAGCAAAGTAAAGAGCAAATCAGGGAAAACTTTGTGATCCTTGCTAGGAACCTTACTTGCTTTGGAGTAATGAGGAAACAATGAAGTGTTTCGAGCATCAGAATAGTAGAAACTAATTTGTGTATTTTTAAAAATTTTATTTATTTATTTGAGAGAGAGAGAGAGTGCACAAGTGGGGGGTGAGGGACAGAGGGACAAGAGGCTCTCCACTGAGCCCAGAGCCTGACATGGGACTCGATCCAAAGACCCTGAGATCAGGACCTGAGCCAAAAATCAAGAGTCGGCTGCTTAACTGACTGAGCTATCCAGGTGCCCCTAAATTGTGTATTAAATTGATCACTCTAGGGGCACCTGGGTGGCTCAGTCAGTTAAGCATCTGACTCTTGATCCCAGCTCAGGTCTTCATCTCAGTTCAATTCATCTGAGTTCAAGCCTTATGTTCAAGCCCAGCGTGGAGCCTATTTAAAAATAAATAAATTGAGGGCACCTGAGCGGCTCAGATGGTTAAACGTCTGCCTCAGCTCAGGTCATGATCCCAGGGTCCTAGGATCGAGTCCCATATCGGGCTCCCTGCTCCTTGGGGAGCCTGCTTCTCTCTCTGTCTCTCATGAATAAATAAAATCTTTAAAAAAAACTGATCACTCCAGTGGTTGTGAGAAATTTGGATTTTTAAAGATTTTATTTATTTATTTTAGAGAGAGAGAGAGAGAGCACGGAGAGGGACAGAGGGGGAGGGAGAGAGAATCTGAAGCAGACTCTGCCCTGAGGGCAGAGCCTTACTTGGGGCTCGATCTCATAACCAGGAGATCATGATCTGAGCCTAAACCAAGAATCGGATGCTTAACTGACGGAGCCACCCAGGTGCCCCAAGAAATTTAGATATTTAAGAGAAAGATAGGAGTGGAAAGATAGACATCATTAAATAGAGAAGATGAGGGCTAGAATTAACAAAGAGCAGTGAAAATGGATAATAGAGGCCAGCAATGTATCTGAACGTACTATAAATGCGGATTTGTTTGGCTTTGTTGACTCACTGAATTTGGGAGTTGAGGACACCAAGGCTGCTGACTTGTATGACAAAGGTGAGAAATGATGCTAAAATACAATTTTCCACGGGTAAAATTATTCCCATGTGAAATAAACACATGTTAAAGATTTCATTTAACTCATAAGCTCATTTAACCTACTAACTTGTTAGATAAACAGTAAGATGTTACTACTGTTCAAAGGCTTACTGAACACGTAGGTAGTTGGGAATGCCGAAATGAATTTACTAGTAGATGCGAAACTTATCCTATATAATGTATGATGTTTGGAAGAATTGCTTCTATCGGGTGGAAATTGCACTGCTCCAGATGAATTTGTGAGTCTGTGGACAAAACAGTTATTCTTGGCTTTCTTCAGCTTACAGAGTTGTAAAATAGCCAGACAAGGGCATGAGCGAGTGCACGAGCCCAGCATTACATCAAAAGGACATCCAGTAATTTTTTGCCCACTTCCTCTTTTCAAAATTTTCCCAGAGGATGGTGCTGAAAATGAGTCCAGGAGAAACAGTCAGTTCGGAAAGGAACACAGGACAGAGCAAACTCAGTATATCATTGTGAGAGAGAACAGCTTTACTTTCCCAGCAGGGCGAGAGGGCACGAGGGCAGATCCCACCTGCAGCCCTTCCCCCTCACAGCTTCCACTTTAAATGGGTTTGATTGTGGTAGCGACGTCAGATGGGCCCTGCGAGTCAGGAACACGAGAAGCGATGGTCCATTTTCCCAGGCATCGCCCCGGGGGAGCTGCAGGCCTGCAGGAGAACTGTGCGTTTGGTACAGCACCACATCCAACATTAACGTAGTGAGAGTGCAGATTGGAGGAGGAGAGAGCCTGAATACGGGGGCCTGAGGCTCTATTCCCGCTCCAGGGCCCGCAAATGGAGAAGCGCCCTTTGCTCTCCCCGGAAGCCTGCAGAAGTGCTGAGAGGAGGAGGGGAGCAGTGGAGACCCCAGACCACAGGAAGTGGGAGCTTCAAGGCCAGAGCCACTCCAGCTCCTCATTCTCTGTTCACGCTGGAGCGGGCTGGAACATGGCAGCTTCATTTTTTTTTTGTTTCTTTTTTTTAAAGATTTTATTTATTTATTTGACAGAGAGAGACACAGCGAGAGAGGGAACACAAGCAGTGAGAGTGGGAGAGGGAGAAGCAGGCTTCCCGCTGAGCAGGGAGCCCGATGTGGGGCTTGATTCCAGGACCCTGGGATCATGACCTGAGCTGAAGGCAGACGCTTAACGACTGAGCCACCCAGGCGCCCCGGCAGCTTCGTTTTAATAAAGGTTCAAGGAGAGTGCTGTCAGAAAACAGAGGCAAGTGCGTTTTATTCGTTCATTAAATATGTATCAAACAATTACCAGGCTTAGGCAATGGGCTGGTATTCTTTTTACTATATCCCCTGTATGAAGAAAACAGGGAAGACACGTTTTAGGGAAAGATTAAGGGCACATTCTCCTAACTTCTCCCTTTCTTAGCAGGAAGAGGTTCTGTATTAGTTCGGTTCACAGAAATTTCATTAAACATTTCCACCAGTATTTACTGAGTAAATCCTATGTGCCAGGTGTTACACTAGGTCCTGGAGAACAATCAGGAACACCATAGACACAGTGTTTGTTTTCTCTCCAGCCTAGTGGGAAAGTCGTACTTAGACGATAGAGACATAGCCTCGTAAGCATTATGCTGGGGTGAATACACTGTGCTAGAAGAAGGTCTGTGGTAGACACTGAATCCACACTTACACTCCGTCTTCAGGCTTGTTATATTGCTGTTAGGGTATCTGCAATTTACTCAGCAGGCCTTTATACAATGGATATCTTGTGTGGAATACTTAGGCTAAGCTACACCCCCTTCAAAACTTGAAGGCTCAGTCCAAGTCTGGTCAGCCAACATGATATCAAAAGGCCACCCTTTAGGGCGCCTGGGTGGCTCAGTTGGTTAAGCCACTGCCTTCGGGTATGTCATGATCCTGGAGTCCCGGGATCGAGTCCCTCATCGGGCTCCCTGCTCAGTAAGGAGCCTGCTTCTCCCTCTAACCCTCCCCCCTCTCATGTACTCTCTCTCTCTCATTCTCGCTCTCTCAAATAAATAAATAAATCTTTAAAAATATATATATATTAAAAAAAAGGCCACCCTTTAGAGATGTTGATCTGTCACATTGACTGACGTTGGAAGCTTTGGTAATTTGCATACTAATGTCAGAAATGGGTTTTGATTGGTGAAATTGATAACTACCAAGATAAATGTAAATGGGCTCTAATTGTTGGAGTTAAATGTATTTAAGATGTGAGGATTAGCTATTTTTGATATACTCGTGCATGAAGAGGATAATAATGCAGCAAATCTAGACATTAGGAGGTTTGAACTCTGCATGGTCCTGTGTCCAGCTACTGATACAAAGGATTTCTGGTTATCTGATGCGGCTCCCCCAAAGGGAAAAAGAATCCTGCTGTGGAATGTTGTTGTGACTGCCTTCAGTAAAACTTTCATGAGAAGTGGTGGTTGGAATATGTAAAGAGACCTGGGATCTACTGAGCTTACCAAACAGGTTATATGAATTATTTTTGTTCCTGCTTTGGTTTAATAAATGTGGCATAATTTGATCTGAGACTTGCTTTCCTGGTAACCTAGCAGCAGGGTTGTGGAGCAGTAGCTCATTCTCCAGCAACTGCCATTATCTTCTGAAAAGAATTAGCATGAGTTGGGGCACCTGGTTGGCTCAGTCTGTTAAGTGTCTGCCTTCAGCTCAGGTCGTGATCCCGGGGTCCTGGGATGGAGCCCCACATCGGGCTTCCTGCTCAGCGGGAAGCCTGCTTCTACCTCTCTCTCTGCTGCTCCCCCCTCTTGTGGTCTCTCTCTCTCTGTCAGATAAATAAATTAAATCTAAAAAAAAAAAAAAAGAATTGGGATGAGTTAAGAGTAACACTAATTGACTTAGCATATTAACTTAGAAATGTCAGTGAATTAACACACTAGGAGTTTATTTCTCACTCATGTAAAGTACAAATGCTAGTTAGAGGTGGAAGGAGCTCCTACTCCATATGATCAAGCATCTAGGGTGTGAAAGCTTGAAGCTTTCAAGGTTGTCCTTGGTGTCAACATTCAGTGAGTAAAAAGAGGAATTATGTGGGAGGTTTTTAATGCCAAACATAAGCTCCATCTGTATTTCATGACCAGAATTAAGTTAAATGGTTGTAAGAGGGCTACAATAATGTGATCCCTAGCGAGGAAGAAACCTTCAATTGCCAATTGCCTCCTCCAGTTGCCAGACACTGTGTGGACGGGGAACTGAAATCTTTGGTGGACAGGTAGCGCTCTCTGTCCCAGAACCTGAACATTTTACATGACCAACTGCTTTAAGTTAGTTCCCAGGATTGTTCTTAGAACTGTCCATTCTTACAATTTACCAAAACACAAATTTTAGAAGAGTCCATTTCATTCTTTTATGTGACCATAAAATATTAGTGTCAGAGGTCTCAGTATGATATATGGTTTAAATTAATTTGTCCATGTAGAAACCCCACCAAAGAGAGAGCTCTATTTTGAAAAAGATATTTATTAACCCCAAGGAACCCATCCAAAAGTAGTAAAATAATTCCTGCAACAAATTTGTGCTTTATAGTCTTAAAATTAGTTTTTTTCCATCTTATATAAACATGATTTATCTTTCCATTCAAAGAGAAAAGCTGTGTATTTGAGTTCTTTAATGGATATCCTCTTCCGAATTCAAGTATCACAGAATTTTGTTGGATTCTATCAGCCAGGAAATAGAAAGGAAGAGATGGTGCTATCTAGCTTAGTAATGAGGAGTTTCATAAAGGGACTCTGCAGAGCTGTGGGACAGCAGGAGGGACATCAGCAAGGGACAGTGAAATACTTTGAGGCTAGTACCAGCAAGAAGTTGTTATTTCTAGGCCTGAAGGAGCAAGGGGAGGGGTCAGTGGGAGGAGCCCACTACCTGGAGCTGTTAATTCAGATATGGTTAAATGTCATCTCAGTAATTTCATTGAAGAATTTCCTATCAACCTCTGGAAAGGAGTAATAAATAGCACAACAGTTAAGGACATGCATCTGGCATCAGACTGTCTAGATTCAAATCCCAGCTTTGTCACTTTACTTAATCTCTTTGTGTCTCAATTTTCCCATCTCAGAAATGAAAACTTACTTCTTGCTTACTGTAAGTAAACTCCTAGAGCAGTGTCCGACATGACACATGTCGAGTGTCTCATAACTTATACCTCTTTTGTTTGGTTTCTTGCATTTTTATTAAAAATAATACACACATACACCTAGTTATCTCATAATGTCTGTCATCCAGATTTTAAGGTGTATTAGCACTGGGTAGATCTACCCCTATTGGGTAGAAGTGAGTAGGTTTTTGTCTGTCTGGTATCTCTTTGGGGAACCAACTCTCCTCTGTTCGTAGGCCAGTCATTATAGTTTAGGTTATTCTGTCCTTTTGCCCAACAAACACTCATATACACCCTTCCAGGAGACTGATACATGAACTATACTAAGCTTCCTAGATACCTCCTCTTTCCTGGGATGATTAGTTGTAAGGATGATCTACACCTAAAATTATTGATAGCCAGCTCTCCATTTCTCCTTTTTACAGCAAAGAGTAAAGCAAGACAGAAAATGGAGAACTTATCAGTCACATGAACCAAGAATCCCCTCATCTTCTTCCAGTTAGGATTGGATGTTTCTTATTTTCAACCAAATATCCTAACTTGAAAATTCTATCATATTTCATAGTTAATACCATTATCAAAGCTTTCTATTTTCTAATTACAGAATTAGGCATGAGATTTGGCCTCCTGTCAGATACTGATAGCTGAGAATTCAAATCTGTAAACATTAAAATTGCAACATGAGAGCCAACCTGGAAGATTATTGTGATGCCATTAATTCCTTTAAAAAATTGCAGGCTAACAATTTTTTTTTCTTTAGTTAAAACTGTGTGTGAGGCATCCGATTAGAAACTTTATGAATTAGGTCATTTGATTTTCACAAAAATCCTATGAGGTAGACGCTGCCACTGCTCTGTTTCCTAGTTAGGACACTTGGTCCCAGAGGGATTAAAACCAACCCTGGGCCCCTCAGCTGTTTTTGCAAGTCTGTTAGGGCAGTGTGATGCACTGAATGTGTGCCCCCCAAATTCATAAATTCATATGTTGAAACCCAGGCTCCCAATGTGATGGTATTAGGAGGTGGAGCCCTTGGGAAGTGATTAGGGCATGAGGGGGCCATTCTCATGAATGGGGTTAATGCTTCATAAAAGAGATCTCAGAGAGCCCTTTTGCTTCTTCTGCCATGGAAGCACACAGAAGTTGATAATACAGAAGAGGGTTCTCACCAGCACCCAGATTCAGACTTCCAGCCTCCAGAACCATAAAAAATCAATTTCTGTCATCTATAAGCCACCCAGTCTGTGGTACTTCATTATAGCAGCCTGAATTAAGACAGACAGAGACGTGTTCTAACAGATTGTATTGCACAAGCCGTGTTTATTGACATGGAAATATACCCAGTACATACTGTTGAGAAAAACATAGATAACAAATGTATGAAGTGGAAGAATCTTATTGATATAAAATAGTATTTTTTATATTTACATATTTATACAGTTCCATAAAAAGATGTCTAGACAAACTTATGTATATTTATACAATTCATTTTTTTTTAAAGATTTTATTTATTTGACAGAGAGAGAGCACAAGCAGGGGGAGTGGCAGGCAGAGGAAGAGGGAGAAGCAGACTCCCCGCTGAGCAAGGAGCCCAATGTGGGGCTCAATCCCAGGACCCCGGGACCATGACCTGAGCCGAAGGCAGTCGCTTAACCAACTGAGCCACCCAGGTGCCTTACAATTCATGTTTTATATTTACATATTTTCTATAAAGAGGTATCTAGAAAAATGGTTGCTGATACATTATATTTTTATATATGTAGAGGCATGCCTATAACATGTATATAAAACATATGGTGTATTTATGTATTTCCATAGAGAGATGTCTAGAAAAATGCTCACCAATAGACCTGGTTTGATGGATACCACATTATTTTAAACTGTCTTCTCTGTATGTTTTGTTTTGTTTGAATTTTTTTTTTTTTACAATAAATGCATATTACTTTTATAAAAACAATGCAGCTTAAAAGTACTGATTACTCCCCAAAGACTAATAAATCCATCATGAATAGCACAACATAGAAAAGGAGAAATAAAATACAAAGGATTAGAATTCTGATATAGCAATCAATGTATTCCCTTATTCATTCATTTATTCAATAAATTTTCATGGGCAGAGGATATTGTGGGAGGTACCTGGGGTAAAATGGTGAACAAAGTAGACACAGTCTCTAATATTAATATGGAAGATGCCTTTGAGAACAAGTTTCAGAACCCTAATGGAATCTAACACAAACGAATATGTAGTTGTATGTTATGGATGTGATTGTGTATGGGTATTGGATGGGGGGAGATGGAAGTGAGCATAATCACAGGGAAGCCCAGCCTTAAAGCATCCCCTGTTCTTTGCTGACATCCATGAGCAGGCAGCTTCTGTAATACTCTCATGGATAAGGCTAAATGGGGTCAGGCACTAGTAAGGGCTTTATATAGGTCACCATCTTCTTTCTCGGAGGCCTAGTTCTGGAAATCTCTGAATATATGACAGTTTATAATTTATGCTCAGAAGTAGTGACTTATGTAAATGATAGCCTATAAGTGAGCATGCACACACACACATGCACTATTTTTTTTTACACCTTCCATGAAGAGTATTTACCAAACATATTATATAATTCAAAGTAAACAATGGGGAAACTTCACTTCAAAAGGGAGAAATGAAACATGGTTAAGAAAGTTTGAGATGTGATTTTCAGCTGCTCTGACCATAACCAGAAAAGCCTTGAGGTGAATTCCTTCCCTGTCTGAGTGTTTGGTCCAATGATTTTTCTTTCTTTCCCTTCCTCCTCCATTAACCCATCCTCACACAATGATCTGGAAGTAAACTGCTGCTGGGACCTGACAGGCAGACTCGTTAGAGCAAGAACACCACTCTGGATGCATGCTCCTGATGCTGGAATGGAGAGGGCTTCTGATGACCTGGAATATCTGGAAGAGCTCAGCAACACTCCAGGAACTGTGAGTCCCTCTGTGTGCTTAAGTGCCCACTTTATTTATAATCTAACTCATTTAAAAAAGGCTTTACAGCAAGACCCTCCTGGGTAGCAAGGAGAGCTTTTCTACCTTAAGCTTGATCCTGGCTTGCCAATCTCAGGCCTGTTGAAATGATTCTTAGGAGAGAGAGCAGTGAACTCTAAGATATCTTCACATGTAAGGCTAGAGCTTTTGTTATTAAATAGGATCGTTCAGAAAATGACAGTCGTTTCCCTTTGCCCAAGAAAATCTGACTTCCAAGAATTTTTTATTTTTATTAGGAATTGTCCAACTTTTGAGTACCACAATATTTACTATGAGATTTGCATTTACTATGAGATTCCCCTAAAAGAGTATTAAGGGACATAAATCACAATTTCATTTAAGGAGTTAGACTAGATGGTCTCTAAGGTCATCCCAGGTCTCACATTCTGTGATGAAGTGAGGCTGCTGGAGAAGTGGGTTTGAGATTTTATTTCATAATCTGGGGGATGGAGGGTGTTGATAGCACTATATAGAAGGGGGTGTCTGGGATGGTAACAAGGCACTTACTCTTCTCACGTTTGTGGTTAAGGTAGTAGGAAGATAAATTGTGCTTGATGGCTCATACACCTTCTTCGCCTTTCCCCCATTTTTATCACATGGTAAAATAAGGATTAAAAAATTAGAGTTTACCTGTAGTTATCACATATTATCCACAAATATAGATTCAGAGTTAGTACAAATGTCCAAGAAAGACTTGAGAATCAAAATTCCATTACTTGGGGTCACATAAATTTGTAAATATAGAACAAAGGGCTATAAGAAAAAAATGAAGGCCTTGGAAGCAGTACACAAGCCCATGCATAAGGGCAAAGAGGGGTCCAGCAGTGCGATTCTTAGATACTTGTAGGTGGTTCAGCATGGCTGGACCAAAGGGTACTATGTTACGGTGGGGGAGGAGGCAAGACAAGAAGGAGTGGCGTAGAGGCCGGGACTAGAATGGGAGTCAGGGTCCAAATTGTGAAGGGCCTTGAGTGCTGAATTAAGGAATTAAAACTTTACTCTTAAGACCATGTAAATCCTTGAAAAATTACTGAAGGGCGCTAAATTAGGAATGACTTGTCCAGGGGTTAACTGGGTATATTGGTTTTTACTTCAGCTAGCTTGGAGCAGAATTAATTGTGGCAGTCATCAGCAGATAAGTGATCATCTCTGGGTAGGGGAAGAGGGTGACAGGAATAAATAAAATACTTGCACTGTGATACTCTTCTTCTCTTCACCCACCCCAACCCCCACTGAGAAAAACAGAAAGAAGGATAGGACTAGAAGGGTTCAGCACCACCTCTTGTCCTGTCTTAGCAAGACAGACAGCACTCTTTGCTTCCTTTTGCCCTGGGTGGGACTATGGTATAGCTGTGCAGACCTCCGTTCCTTTCCAAAGCTGCTTTTATTTTATTTATTTATTTATTTGCTTTACTAAATTATGTCCATTTAAGAACAGAACTGAAGGGAGTAAATTGCAGTATAATTCAACTCTTTCCCTGAACCTTCTAAAGGGATCTGTAGGAAGGGGAAGTACTCTAAGGGGTAAAATGATATTTTGAGGAAGAATACTAGAGAATGCAGGATTTTCTCATAATCACCTTGCTCTTTACATCTAAGTAAGGCTTTACTACTCAGTACGGATAACTGAGACCTTTTGTTATTTTCCCTTCCCTTCCTCTCCTTTTTTTTTTTTTTTTAAGACTTTTTACTTTATTTTTTTTAAAGATTTTATTTATTTATTTGACAGAGAGAGAGAGAGAGAGTGAAAGCAGGAACACAAACACAGGGAGTGGGAGAGGGAGAAGCAGGCTTCCCGCCGACCAGGGAGCCCGATGTGGGGCTCGATCCCAGGACCCTGGGATCATGACCTGAGCCGAAGGCAGATGCTTAATGACTGAGCCACTCAGGTGCCCCAAGACTTACTTATTTTAGAGAGAGAGAGTGCGCGTGCGAGCTGTGGGGAGGGGCAGAGGGAGAGTGAGAGAATCTCAAGCAGACTCAACGCTGAGTGCGGAGCCAGACACAGGTTCCATCCCACCACCCTGAGATCATGACCACTTAACCATCTGAGCCACCCAGGAGCCCCCTTTCCCTTGTTATTTTAAATGAAGAAATATAAAATATGGAGAAATGTTAACAGAAGGAGTTTACAAACTCTAAGTAAACAAGAAAAAAGATGACAAAATCCTATGGAACATTGAACAATGGATTATAGAAAGGGAAAGTGATGATTCTTACCTGTAAACCTTTCCCATGCCCTGGCTCTGTTTTTCTAACACTGTATTTAGCTTTTGGGAAAGCTCAGCAGAAGCTAGGGGATATTTTGGTTACAGTCCAAAGACATAATCAGGGCTCGTGGGAAGAGAAGGAAGCTGGTAGTTTGGATTAGGATCTTTTTGTACCCCAGAAATTTGAGTGCACAGGTCCTATCCCTGTGCATGTCTATTGCTATGACTTGGCCTAAGCAATTTGGTCAAGTACAATCATGAGATCCTCTTTGGTAAACAACAGTAGCTATACCCTTCACCTCCCAACCTTCCTATCAAGTTATAAAGAAAGTAAACTTTATTTATTTATTTATTTTAAAAAGATTTTTATTTTTATTTATTTGAGACAGAGAGAATGAGAGACAGAGAGCATGAGAGGGAGGAGGGTCAGAGGGAGAAGCAGACTCCCTGCCGAGCAGGGAGCCCGATGCGGGACTCAATCCCCGGACTCCAGGATCATGACCTGAGCCGAAGGCAGTCACTTAACCAACTGAGCCACCCAGGCGCCCAAGAAAGTAAACTTTAGATCAAATGCTGTCATGCATACAGATATGTACTAAACAAACATTTATTAACAAGCAGATATGAAATGATTCATATTATCTGTTTTGTACACTTAATGAATTCTGAGCTCTCTGTTCTTTGGTGTGTTCTGATGAGACCGAGCATGAAATATTTACTCAAGGCAAATGTGACAATATTCTAAAGGCAAAAGTCAGTTAGATTTACAATCAGCATCAGTCAACCAGACTCTTAACTAAGTGGCTGGACCCACTTCTGTTATAAAATCAATCTTTGGGAGCCACTAGATTCTCACATTTACTTGAGGGCTGAAATAGATGTCAATTCCTCTAGCCAATTCATGTATTTTCATTTCATCACTGAGAACTCTATTTTGAATATCTGGTATCTGATTAACAGCCCACAAATTTGCACCAAAATTTTTCCTAGAATTTATTATATGGATTAACCAAACCTTGGGTATCAGTTGAAGATTATGGTAGCAGAAAGTCTTGTAGTAGCAACGTCAGGAGTGTAGATATTTCTGATCAAAAGCTGGCTGATCAGACCTGGTGTGTGACTTCCTTGTTAGGACAATAAGCTATTCCTAGAATGCTACTTAAACTAAGATGTGAAGAATATCACATATGTGATCACAGTTGTGCTAAATATCACATTTGTGCTAAAGTATTTTAGATTATAGTGCTCATAACACCTGCTATTATGGACTGCATGTTTGTGTGTCTTCCTCTCCATCCCCAACCCCCTGCAAATTCCTATGTTGAAACCATAGTCCTCACTCTGATGGCATTTGGAGATTAGGTCATGAGGGCGGAGCACCTAAGAAGAGATTAGGGCTCTTAGAAGAAAAGGCCAGAGAGCTAACTAGCTCTCTCTGTCATGTGAGAACACAACCATAAAATGACCATCTGTAAACCAGGAAAGGGGCACTCACCAAGGACTTGACCATGCTAGCACCCTGATCTCAGACTTCCAGCCTCCAGAACTATGAGAAATAAATGTTGGTTATTTAAGCCACCCAGTCGATGCTATTTTGTTACAGCAGCCCATCCTGACTTTAGGACATCTGCTATGGTTCACATCATAGCTTACTTGCTGATGGAAGCCTCTCTGAGATCCTCCCCTATCCCTGGTTGACTGGTATGGACCCATACATAACATGAAAAGTGATAGGTTACTGGAGCCCCCTGAAAACAATGAGAACACTTCCATTGAGCCACATCAAAACAGTTTTGTTACTTTGCATTCACACTGATTAACTCATTTATATTCTACAGGAGGAAAGCTTCGCTTTGTAGAATGGTCCAAAATCCAATATGTCAAAGTGCAGCACATATTTAATTACATAATTTGATTAATAATGCTTTAGAGAGCGCACTTGACAATTACTTAGGAAATCTGATTCCTTTGGGAACTGTTTACCACTAAGAGACAAATCTAAATTTATATTATCTTCCAAAACCAAAATTGCCTTTCCTTCAATAAACAAATCATGTCAGTTTTGGTCATTTTTTAAAATTTGACATTTGATGAGTATTTACGTACTGTTACCCAACAAAGCCCGATAAAATACAAGATGACCATTTCACTACTGTAAGATAAAATGGCAACTTCTGGTGTTGGGCAACATTGCAGTGATTTCTTTTTAGGAACTTCCATTGATATTTATGTTTAAAAGACTGCTTTTAAAAATCTGAGTAGCTTAGACTATGTACTGAATCTTTTTTTCTTTATTTTCTGATAAGACTAGTTTTGGGTTTATTTGTTTTTATTTTTTAATTTTTTTAAGATTTTATTTATTTGAGAGAAAGAGCTAGAGAAAGAGAGAGCACAAGTCAGGGAGAGGGAGAAGCAGTCTCCCCGCCGAGCAGGGAGCCCGAGCGGGGCTCCATCCCAGGACCCTAGGGTTATGACCCAAGCCGAAAGCAGACACTCAACCGACTGAGCCACCCAGGTGCCGTTTTGGGTTTATTTTCTTATATTTGTGGTGAAATGTGATAGTAAAACATACACGTTCAACTTAAATATCACAAAAATAGCTTTTGTCTTACTAGAGTTTACCAATGAAGTCCGGTGGGGGAGGATGGGGGAGGGTTCCCATGCCTCTCCATGCATTAGTTCTCTTTTTTTTTTTTTTAAGATTTTATTTATTTATTTGATAGAGAGAGACACAGCGAGAGAGGGAACACAAGCAGGGGGAGTGGGAGAGGGAGAAGCAGGCTTCCCAAGGAGCAGGGAGCCCAATGCGGGGCTCAATCCCAGGACCCTGGGACCATGACCTGAGCGGAAGGCAGATGCTTAATGACTGAGCCACTCAGGCACCCCCCATGCATTAGTTCTGCCGTGTAAGTCAGTGAATAGATCATCATTGTCTTCCCAGATATTCCTCAGAACATCCCCTTTATCACTGATGGAAGAAGGAAAAAAATCATGAGGTGAGACTCATTACCAAATGAGACCCTAGTTACATGTGGAGGGCTCTGCTGAGCAATTTGATATGAGGCTGATGGTAGCATAGAGGTAGGTTGCCAGATAAAATGCAGGATTCCCAGTTCAATTTGAGTTTCAGATAAACAACAAAAGATTGTTTTAGTATTAGTACGTATGCATATGAGTATGTGGGGAATATACTTACACTAAAATATTATTCCTTATCTGCCTGAAATTCAAATTTAACTGAGTATTCTTGTTTGTAAAATTTGGCAACACTGGGAAGGAGGTGGGGGATATGGGAAGTCTATATTTCAAATTCTATCTTTACCTGCATATTGAATATTATTTGAAAAGAAGTGATTTTTCTTTTTTTTTAAGATTTATTTATCTGAGAGAGAGAGAGAGCAAGTGAGGGAAGGGACAGAGGGAGAGAATCCTCAAGCAGGCTCCTTGCTGAGTGCGGAGCCCAACATGGAGCTCAATCCCAGAACCCTGAGATCATGACCTAAGCCAAAACCAAGAGTTTAACTGACTGAGCCACCCAGGCGCCCCAAGAAGTTGTGATCTTAAATGGAAGCTTCTTCAGGAAATAATTTTGAATTGAGACTTAGAGGGGGGTTTTTTTCCCCATAAAATCTGTAAATCAAAGTGATAAGAAATGCATAGTTGTTCGAAAATGAGCAACTCAGGGCCAGTAGAGGGGGAAAATGGGATGGATATTAAGGCTGGGTCATTGGTTATTTGTATAGTTTGTAGATTGTTTGGCATGCAGCTTGAACTCTTGGAAGCTCTACATTACCAACTAAAAGAAAGATTTAAAATCAAATTGGTTTGAGTCCAGCTACAAAATTTTTATGAGACTTTGGGTGTTATTATCTTCCTTGAGATAGTGAAGAGAATATAGCAACAGTAATCCTGTTCTGAGGAGTAAATAAAATACCTGTAAACTTTAAAATCAAATAATGCTGTAAAATTTTTAGCACAATTCTTGCCATCTACAAAGTACTCAAGAAATGGTAGCTTTATTCTCTTACAGCTTTTCAAAATCAAATGTGTTTTGCATTAAGTTGGATTTTTTTTAAAGATTTATTTATTTATTTTAGAAAAGAGAGAGAGAGCATGAGCGGGAGGAGGCAGAGGGAGAATCTCAAGCAGACTCTGTACTGAGCATGGAGCTGGAAGCAGGGCTCGATCTCATGACCCTGAGATCATGACCTGAGCCGATACCAAGAGTCGGATGCTTAACCAACTGAGCCACCCAGGCGCCCCAGATATTTTTTTCTTAAAAATAAATAAACAAGAGAAAACTTCAGATCTACTAAGTTCATTTCAGGAAGAATATGTAGTTACTATATAAATTAGGCTAAAGAATAGAAACCAAGAAAGTATATTTTATTTTAGGAGAAGGAAGATCATGAATAATTTTGTTTGTTACTTTTCTTCCCTTAAAAAATTTCCTCCCCTCTTTTAATGCTAGAGCTCTAGGAATTATTACCGAAGTCTCCTTTTAATATTTCAGTATATGTCATCAACAAAATTCATTTTTTTTAAAGATTTTATTTATTTGAGAGAATGAGAGAGAGCACGTGAGAGGGGGGAGGGTCAGAGGGAGAAGCAGACTCCCTGCCGAGCAGGGAGCCCGATGTGGGACTCGATCCCAGGACTCCAGGGTCATGACCTGGGCCGAAGGCAGTCGCATAACCAACTGAGCCACCCAGGCGCCCAACAAAATTCATTTTTATTTGATAAAAAGCAGAATTTATATCATTAGTAATAACGATAATCTAAAGGCCTATTGTGTTTCAATACAGAAGTATTGAATGAATACAGAAGTATTCCCAAGTATTCAGAAACCTTTAAAGATTTGATTTTTACTAATATTGTAATAGGTTACTTTAAATAGTTATTTTAACCTTATTTTTAATAATTATTTATTTAAAGAGTATTACTTTCCAAACTCTGTTATGTTGTAGAAATATATGTGATTATGATATGTGATGATTGTAGTTAACTATGACATAGATAAACTTGTGATAAAATTGGTATGCTATACCTATGGTTTTTTCGTTGAGTAAATCAAGCTACGAAAACCTGGTGAACCAAAGTTTCAGAATCTCTAGGGATGGGATTGCCTTCCTCAAGGTGGTGCCCTTTGGTTCTGATTGGAATACACCTGGTCAAGTTGACTAAATCATCATTCTGTTTTTTTTTTTTTTTTTAGATGAGATTACTCCCTTCATGTTTTTATAGAAAGAGGAGTTTCAGTGACTCAGAAGAGGTCAAGTTCTCTTCCAATCCTTCAGGGGCTTTTGTCACCTAATTGACAAGGGAGAGGTTTATGGAAATATTTTCACTTAATAGGAAATGACAATTATTCAATATTGTGTCCATCTATTCATGAATGTGGACACAATATTCACTCTTAAACAATTCTCAGTTAGAGGGAGTTGGACCACCAGAGTGTAAAGTGTGTTGGAAACAAGTGCATTTTTGCAAGAGCTGGGGAGATCAAGGAAAAGGCCAGGGAAATCTGAGCGGTCAGGCTTGAGGTGGGGCTTGGAAGTGAGAACAGGCCTGAGCCCCAAGGACTTGACAACAGCTAGTTTCAGAAGTAAAAGAAGAACTGGAGCAGATCGAGGGTCTTTTTGGAAAAATAACCTACTTAGGACCTCTTAATAGATGACTAATTAGGGTAAATTTTGCCTAGACCAACGAAGTTAGAATTTTTTAACTTATATAAAATAAATGCATTCCTTTTCAGTTGACTAGAAATAATAATAGTGAATTTCTGAGCATTTAATATGTAACTGTACTGTGCTTAAGCTCTGCGTATATTATCTCATTTGCTCCCCACTACAACTTTTTAAAGTATAATTGTTCCTATTTTGCAAAAGGACATCAAGGCTCAGAGAAGTTAAGGACCAGAGTCAAAGTTGAAACCAGTTTGTCTCCTTGGTCTGTAGTCTGATTTGACTATTTTTGTATACTGTTTGTCTGTAATTCAAGGGATGGTTGCTTGATATTCTTCTCTGTATACTAAGAAAGCAGAGTAGATTGAAGAAGTCAATAGAGGTTCTTAAAAATTGAATTATCGGTGTGACCTTCTATGCTATTTCACCCACACATGAAGAAAATATGTGCACTCAGACACTTACGCAAAGCAGACACGTACATTATTTATCCTAATTCCCTATTTTAATGGCATTATCCAGTACAGAGGAGACAAAGCAATAGCAATTCAAATACTTGCCTATTGGCAGATCCCCAGAAAATAGAATTTATTTGAAGAACTAAAGTAGAAATAGTTGTCTATACAACTCATTTTTTATTTTTTTATTATTTTTTATTATTTTTATTTTTTTAAGATTTTATTTATTTGAGAGCGAGAGAATAAGAGAGAAAGAACACATGAGAGGGGATAGGGTCAGAGGGCAAAGCAGACTCCCTGCCAAGCAAGGAGCCCGATGCGGGACTCGATCCCGGGACTCCAGGATCATGACCTGAGCCGAAGGCAGTCGCTTAACCAACTGAGCCACCCAGGCGCCCCTATACAACTCATTTTTTAATGCTTTGTTGTTTTTAGGGTTTTTTTTTCCCTTTTTGTCTTATCTGAAAAGGAGATTGAAAGCTTTGTTGTTAAATATATTGGATGATGAGGTCTGTCTCTTAGTGGACCAATGTTTTAAAGATTTCAGGATGGCAGACTCTGTGATAAAGATAAGAAAGCAGGAAAGAAAATGGAAATTTAGGCAATTGCATAGCCAAGTGAATGTCAAGACTCAGAAATGAAGATAGTTTTCTGGATTCATATTTTTACTCCTCAAGCTCTATTGTGAGCCCCCCTGAGAAAAATCCCTTCTTCAGGTGACAGTTTTAGAATAATCTTGAGTATTTCCACCAGAGGGCAGTAATACCCTCTACTTTGTCTGGCGATGGTGCATGAAGTCATTAGTCTGATGAATCTGAGAGTGATTAACCCATCTACACTTGAACAACAGGGTGGATTTGGTACCAAAGCCCAATAGAAGACAGAGTAGTGACAAATGTTTTAAATCAAAGTTACAAATAGAATAATAAAATTGCCATATTTATTGAATTGGGGATCATCTTTCAGATCAAAAAAAGAAGTAAGGCTATGGCATTCCTTTTGGAGAGTTCAAATGTCCAAATTACTTTGTCCTATGACATGGAGTTTGGTTCTTGTCTTCGCTAATTGCACTTGTCTCTCATTCCACCATTGCACCGGCTTAATGGAATTTGACACTAAGATGGAATCTGAGGTGCAAAATGTTTATTAGGGACCAACACCTGTGAAAGGAAGGAGGAGAAAGCAAAACTGGGCAGAGCATGAAGTTGAACTGTGACATAGGCCTGACCAAGCCTTGACCACCTCACCAGGAGCTCTAGTGTAAGAATTACCCCTCAGTGTCCTGTGTTACACAAAGCCGATCAGCTCTTTATACCCACTCCATCATGGATGTGCTCTGTACCAGAAGGGCTGAGGAAGACCCTGAGAGAGCTGTGAAGAGGAGAGTGTGTGAGTACCTGAAAGGGGCCTTGCTATAGCCTGAATGTGTGCGCCACCCCCCCCCAATTCATATGCTGAAGCCCTAGCTCCCAATGTGATGGTGTTTGGAGGTGAGATCTTTGGGGAGTGATGGAAGTTTAGATGAGATCATGAGGGTGAGGATCTCATGATGGGATTATAGAAGGAGACAAGATCTCTCTACTGATACAGCGTTCTGCAAATGGCTCTCTACCAGTACCTCTATCTTGGTCTTCCTAGCTTTCAGAATTCTAAACAATAGTTCTGCCCTACGATAATGATGGATATCCTTTTTTGAAAAATTAAGTAGCTAAAGGAATGACCTAGGCCAACCTACTCATTTTACATAAGTGGAATGTGAAGACTAAGTGTGGTAAGTAACTTGCTGAAAATTACACAAGTAAGTTAGTAGCAGAGCTGGAATTCAGATCTCAATTCTAGTACTTAATCCAGTACCCAGTCTACTTTGGCGCCACGTGCCAATCCTGCCATATACTATTGCCAGGTGCACATCCATTTCTTATTAATAGTAATATTTTTATTAATAGTAATTTGGTCTCGATTTTTTTCTCACCTAATTTCCCTCATTCACTGTATTCTCTTCTGTTTGCTGCCATTGACTGGATGTTTGTGCCCTAGCCCCCAAATTCATACATTAAATCCTAACCATCAGTATGATGGTATTGGAGGTGGGGCCTTTGGGAGGTGATTAGGTCATATGGGCAGAACCCTCATGAATAGGATTGGTGTCCTGACCCCAGAGAGCTCCTTGCCTCTTCCACTGTGTAAGGAAACAGTGAGAAGCTGGTCATCTATGAACGTAGATGACTCAACCCATTCTGCTCGCTGTCCATACCTTTCTTTCAAAGTAAAGTTCAAATACTGTCTCCATTCTGTTTGGCTGAATTTTCCTTCACCTGGCGAGGAAGGAAGTATCAGGCGATGCAAGTTTCTTCCTGATTGGAAGCCAACTGAGAGTAGATTTAATGGAAATCTGCAAGCATGACATTTGTGAGGGAGGCAAGAAAGAGAAAAATAGAAGTAAGAGAGAAGGTAAGAAGTTAGATAGCAGAGGAAAATTTGAGTTGTGCCTCTAACCTGTCCTGATTATAAGAATCAATTCTTATCTTCAATAATAGATTATTACGTTATACCCTGTACCTGTATTACTACACTTTAATCATTGTAGCCACCAGGTGAGGTGGGGCACCATTACAGATGGGATAACTGAGGCCAGGATACTTTCCATAGTTTGAGTAAAGTCAAACAGGACCTACCTTCCTTCCTTTCTTTCTTCTTTACTTCTTTCTCATTTCCTTCTGTTTATTCATTCAATCTTTTAACACATATCCATTGCCTATTATGTGCAAATGCTCTAACATATTTGTGACCTACTTTGGACTGTGATGTGTGTGAGAGAAATAAATTTATTTCTTAAGCCGGAGAGATTTGGTAGTGGCTGTTTGTTTTTGTAAGTCTACCCTTACTAGTACAAAAAGTATTAGTCAGAGTCTGTCCTTGTGACTTAATACATTGAAAAAATTAACATATAAAACTGGTTTTCTTCTAGTATGAAAAACACATTTAAAATGGAGTGATTGTGGCAGTGGGAATGTGTGACCGCTCATTGTAGGATTCAGCATTCTAACATGTTTCCTATGTTATATGTTTACATTTATTATTGGATTCGCTTATTTATTTTAACCTTATGCTTTTATTTTATTTGTACTACACACAGTACTTTGGTCTCCTCGTTTGTAATCATTTTTCTCTACCTATTTGTACTCTCTCTTTATTGTTTTAGTGTTTCTTTTAGTCTGGTAACCTATCTGATCTCTCCTAAAATGTTTCTTTAGTCTTTCTTTACACTTTGTTTAGAGTTCTTACTTAGAAGTTAGCCATTTTAAATCCTTCTTACAAATTTTACAACTTTGATTAAGTGAATATTCAGTGATGTGTACAATTTTTGATTGAATACATAAACACTCTGAAGCTCACATTTTTAATAAGCTCTTTAGTGTGTATTAAGTTCAAAATCAGTGATGCATACTTAACACTATATGCTTAGGACTTTCCAAAATTGATTTAAAAATATTAAGCCAATACATACTCAGAAGTGCATTCATTTTTTTTTTAAGATTTTATTTATTTATTTGCGAGAGAAAGAATGAGAGAGAGAGAGAGCACATGAGAGGGGGGAGGGTCAGAGGGAGAAGCAGACTCCCCGCAGAGCAGGGAGCCCGATGCGGGACTTGATCCAGGGACTCCAGGATCATGACCTAGCCGAAGGCAGTCAATTAACCAACCGAGCCACCCAGGCAGGCGCCCACATTCATTTTTTTAAACCCGAGATTTATAATTTGTTAGGAGTGTCTTTCATATTATCACTAATTACTTGCCTTTCACTGGTAGATGTGATTATTTGAAAATTCACTGAGCTGAATTTTGGGAAAATATAGGGTTTGGATTATTTTTTTTAGGTAGTTCTTCAACAATTCTATGAGGTTATTATGTGAAGAAGTAAAAAACAGAAAAACTGAAAAACACTGGAAATTATACTTAATGTTACTTAACTTTCTATTCTTAAGAAAGTAGAATAAAGGACTTACAGATTTGCTAGAACATTTGTTAGCAGAGAACATTTCCAGAGTGAACTCCGTGGACTCAATTCATTCATTTAGTCATTTATTAATTCAGTCATGAATAGACTTGTATTGAGGCTGACAGCTCCATGCTGGACACTGGCGATACAAAGATCAATAACACATGAGTCCAGGCCTCAAGGCATTTATGGCTGGAGTCAGTGGGCATAGATATGCAAACAGGCAATTATAATACAATAGTTAATGTCTCTAATAGAGCAAGTACAAGGTGCCTTGGACAAAGAACAAACACTTGACCCTTCTTGGGAAAAATAGGGATGCTCCATATAGGATGGGCTGATAACGGGAGGACTAATGGGACTTTTGTAGAGCGGCAAGGGCATGCAACACTGATAAAGTAGTATGAACAGTGCTGGGTTAAGACAGGAAGCTCTGGGTGTTTGGGAAACTGCAAGCAATTTGGTTTGCTTGAAGTACAAACTGAGAAGAGAAAGAGAGTGCTAGGAGGGAAGGGTGGAGAAGGTAATAAGGCTTTGTAGGTGATACTGAGATTGAACGTCTCCTTAGGAAGTAGCGTGTTAATGTGTCTAGTTAACATCCATCGCCATACGTAGTTACAAATTTCTTTTTCTGGTGATGAAGACTTTTAAGATCTACTCTCTTAGCAACTTTCAAATATGCAGCATAGTATGATTAACTACAGTCTCTGTGCTGTCCATTATATCCCATGACTTATTTCTTTCATAACTGGGAGTTTGTACCTTTTGACTCCCTTCATCCATTTCACCAACTCCCCCACCCCCACCTCTGGTAATCTTCAATCTGTTCTCTATATTGATAAGCTTGGGGCTTTTGTTTGTTTGTTTTTAGATTCCACATATAAGTGAGATCATATGGTATTTGTTGTTCTTTGTCTGGCTTATTTCACTTAATGTAATGCCCTCAGGTCCACACATGTTGCAAATGACAAGATTTTCTTCTCTTTTCTTTTTGTTGAATAATAATCCATTGTGTGTGTGTGTGTGTGTATCCCACATCATCTTTATCCATTCATCCATTGATGGACACTTAAATTATTTCCATATCTTGACTATTGTAAATAATGCTGCAATGAACACGGGGGTACATATATCTTTTCAAATTAGTACCTCTGTTTTCTTCAGATACATACCCAGAAGTGGAATTGCTGGATCATAGGGTAGTTCTATTTTTAATTTTTTGAGGAACCTCTATACTGTTTTCCATATTGGTTGCCCCAATTTACATGCCCACCAACAGTGCACAAGTCTTACTGTTTGCCCACATCCTTGTCAATAGTTGTTATTTCTTATCTTTTTGGAAATAGCCATTCAAAATGGTTTTGATCTGCATTTCCCTGGTGATGAGTGATGTTAAGAGGTTCCTTTATGAAACATGAATCAATCTGAAGTTCTTTTGGAACAACTAAGGAGGATCTCTGCTAAGCAGAGGAATATAGCTGTTTGAGTCTGGGGAGGGTTCTGGTTTGCAGATAGAAATTTGGGAATCATTGGGGAATATACATAGTAGCTAAAGCTTTGAGAATGGATGAGTTGACGCCCAAGTTAATATGGTGACTCATTCATTCATTCAATAAATAATTAGTATTTTACATGTTCCAAGAATTTCTTCGTGCACTTAGAAATAAAATGAACAGAACAGTGATCCCTGAGCCTCTAGATCTTAAAGAAAAACAGTAACAATAACTATGTTATGAAAGTAAATTCTATAGAATGTTAGACTGTAATAGATAATATGGAAGAAGATAAAGTAGACCTGGGTAAGTGGGATTGGGAATGCTGGGTTGGGGTAAGGTGCAGGTTGCAGTATTTTACAGGATAGTCAGATAAAAGTGATTTGAAGGAGTGGAGAGACAGCAAGTGCTTATACGGGTGGAGAGCGTCCCAAGCAGAAGGAACAGGTGATGGAAGAGTTTAAGGCAGGGATGTGTTCAAGGATCACTAGGTAGGCCAGTGTGGCTTGAGTGGAGTGAGTAAGAAGGATAGCAAGATGAAGCCAGAGTATTTGGGCTGGGGAAGGTGTTCAGATCAAAGTCCTAAGTCGGCCAAGGACTTTGACTTTGACTCTAAGTCAAATGTAAATGTCACTGGGGATTTTAAGTAGAGAGCAATGGTCTGACACAACGTCTTAAAAGATCACTCTGGCTGCTTTGTTGAGAACATGTATTGTAGTAGGGCAAGTGGTGAAGCAGCAAGACTGGTTAGGAGGTTTTTCAGAGTTCCAAGTAACTGAATTTTGAATATATTTTGAAGGCAGAACCAACAGAATTGGTTGCTGGATTGGTAACGTTTAAGAGAAAGGGAAGAATCAAAGATGACGCAAGTTTAAAACAGCATTAGCATCAAGAAGGGCGGAGTTACCCTGCACTGAAATGGAGGAGGATTTTAATTTTTTGTTTTTTAGTTGTGGGGTTTCTTTTGTGTGGGAGGAGGGAGTAGGGAGAGATGGGAGGCATTTTTTGGACTTGGTAAGTTTGAAGTGTGCATTCCACACCCAAATGCAAATTGCAAATGTGGTTGAAGGTACTTGGATTATTTGAGTTTGGAGTCAGGGAAGAAGACTGTTCTGTAGTTATGAATTTAGAAGTTGTCAATATATAGATGGTATTTATTTATTTATTTACAGATTTCCTTATTTATATTTATTTATTTTTGAGAGAGAGAGAAAACATGAGCAGGGGAGGGGCAAAGGGAGAGAGAGAGAGATTCTTTTTAAAAAAATATTTTTTTTATTAATGTATAATGTATTATTTGTTTCAGGGTACCGGTCTATGATTCACCATAGCACATACCCTCCCCAAAGTCCATCACCCAGCCACCCCATCCCTCCCACCCCCCCTCCACTCCAGCAACCCTCAGGTTGTTTCCTGAGATTAAGAGTCTCTTATGGTTTGTCTCCCTCTCTGGTTTCATCTTGTTTCATTTTTCCCTCCCTTCCCCTATGATCCTCAGTCTTGTTTCTCAAATTCCTCATATCAGTGATATCATATGATACTTGTCTTTCTCTGATTGACTTATTTTGCTTAGCATAATACCCTCTAGTTCCATCCACGTTGTTGCAAATGGCAAGATTTCATTTTTTTGATGGTTGTATAATATTCCATTGTATATATATATACCACATCTTCTTTATCCATTCATCTGTTGATGGACATCTTGGCTCTTTCCATAGTTTGGCTATTGTGGACATTGCTGCTATAAACATTGGGGTGCATGTGCCCCTTCAGATCACTACATTTGTATCTTTGGGGTAAATACCCAGTAGTGCAATTGTTGGGTCATAGGGTAGCTCTATTTTCAACTTTTTGAGGAGCCTCCATACTGTTTTCCGGCTGCACCAGCTTACACTCCCACCAACAGTGTAGGAGGGTTCCCCTTTCGAGAGAGAGACTCTTAAGCAGGATCCATGCTCAGCACAGAGCCTGAGGTGGGGCTTAATCTCATGACCCTGAGATCATGACCTGGGCCAAAATTAAGAGGTGGATGCAAAACCAACGGAGCCACCCAGGTTCCCCCATAGATGATATTTAAAGCCAGGAGACTGGAGGAGGCCACTAAAGGAGAAATTATAGGTTGAGAAACAAAGAGGGCTGAGGCATGAGTCCTGGGGTGCCCTAAGAGCAAGAGTTCGAGGAGAAGAGTAAAACAGCAAAGGAGATTGAGAAGCTATGACAAGTGAGATAGAAGGAAAGCCAAGAAAGTGTGGGTCCTGGAAGCTGAGCGAAGGAAGCATAAGAAGGAGGAGGAAGTGATTGATTATGTCAAATGTTGATAGGTCAGTTACCATTAGAACAGAAACAGAGGCTCCCAGACTTTCTTGGTTCACATCATCCTTAGTGTCTCAGTACATTTTTATGGCTGTCCTAGGCCAAAAGAAGTGCCTAACAGCTTTGTTTACTAAGTGGTCTTGCCTAGACAACTTAATAAATATTTGTGTCCTGTTAACTTAGTAGCCATTTGAAAACCTATCACCACAAAAGAACAAAAACTAATATTTAATTTCATTCTTAAATAACCACAATTACTCTAATGGTATGTGTGTACCTGTTGGGCATTGCACAACTTTTGAATCTTGGAATCTTTTTGGCCACCACCTCAATCAAGTCCTGTTCCACATTGACTTTTGTAGTTTCTTTCTTTTTTTTTTTTTTAGAGAGAGAGAGAGCTCACTAAGGACAGAGGGAGAGGGAGAGAGAGACAGTGGAGAAGGACAGAGGGAGAGAGAGAGAGAGAACCTTAAGCAGGCTCCATGCCCAGCCCAGACCCAACGTGGGTTTTGATCCCAGGACCCTGAGATCATGACCTGAGCCAAAATCAAGAGTTGGAAGCTTAACTGACTGAGCCACCCAGGTGCCCCTCTTTTTGCTTTTTATCATAGAAAACACCCCAAACCCAGCTTTGCAAAGATATGACATCATTGAAAGGACCTCAGCATAATCTAACCTTGAAACTGTGAACCAACTTAAGCTGGTAGTTTGTGCTGTATTTAACAGACATGTTTCCCTTGAAATTTTAAAATGCCTTGTAAGGCCTTGTGAGTTTTTTGTGGTGCTTTAGGGAGACTTAGAGCACAGTAGGAGAACTGAAATACTAAAAAATGACCACTGGATTTTTCAGTGGGAGTCATAGATATGGAGATCATATATTTTATTGTCCAATAAGGGATAACACATGTGAAAATGAAAAAGGAATTTCATTGTTAAGTTGTGACAACTGGAGCAAACTCAGGTTGTTTGGGGGAAATGGCACTGGTGGTTAACTAGTAAGTTAGGTGGAACAGTAGAGTGAAACTCTGATTTGAGTGGCCTTAAGAAAGAATGGAAGAAGAGGTGTTGGAGACAGTGAGTACTGAGGAAAACAGAGCTGAGAACATAGCCCAGTGTTATGGAGCTGATGGAGGAAGAAAGAAAAAAATGCTAAGAGGAGTAAAGCAGGAGACAAACCAAAGAAGGAGCAAATTGCAAAGTGGCCATGTTTAATGATATCAAATACAAAAGGTAAGCCAATAAAATAACTGAAGCCTATACATTGGATATGCAAGCAAGATCACAGAACAGTTTTCATGGAACTGTGGGAGTTAAACCAGTTTTCAGTGGGTTAAGGCATGTCGAGGAAGAGTGGAAAAAAACAGTGAAGTAGATTCCACTTTCTGGAAGAGATGGTTGGGTCAATCACTTGAGGAGGCTGCTTGCAAGAGAGCTGAATTATTTTAGAATGCAAGAGATTTGAGAATTACCTAACAGTCTTGTTTTTCAACATTTGGTAAGATATGATCTCTCATCTTTGTAATTGCTTTGTAGCTTTTGTGCTTATGATCATTGATTTTATTGCAGTGGGAAGAAAACCTTAGAAACATTTCAGGGTCCATTTAAACTCTCATCTCTTTCCCAGTGTGTTCAGAAATCCTCTGAGAGTTAGTGTAGTTCATTCTTTTTGAAACTTGATCATTGTTGGTTTTGTATCTGGGGCTTGGTTGATCTCTTGTCTTCAGGGTGTATATTCTGGGCTTCCCAATAACTGCAAACTTCCTGATCTGGGACCCTCCCAGTGCACATCAGACATGTTCTAACCTCCCACTCTTGCATGGGCTGTTTCCAAGGACTCCCTTCCTCCTTGCTTCAGATCTGTGTTGAAATGTTTCCTTCTTTATCCATCAGCACAGAGTTAATTTTTTTTTAATCAGTCCTCTTCTCCCACACCTCAGCCTAAGGTAAGCACCATTCTATTCTCTCTTACTATGAGTTTGGCTTTTTAAAAGATTTTAGATTCCATATCTAAGTGAGATGTATGGTGTTTGTCTTTCTGTCTGGCTTATGTCACTTGGCATGGTGTCCTCTGGGCTCATCCTGATGGCAGGATTTCCTTCCCTTTTAAGAGTGAATAATATTCTATTTTATGTATACCACATTTTCAAGAAAAATAGAAGAAAAGAAAGGAAGTGGAATGGTGGTTGCCAGGCACTGGGAGGTGGGAGTCATGGAAGTTACTGATCATTACAGAATTTTAGTTTTGCAAGAAGAAAAGAGTTTTAGAGATGAATGGTGGTGATGGTTGCACAACAATATGAATGTACTTAGTACCACTGAACTGTACCCTTAAAATGATTAAGATAGTAAGTTTCATGTTATGTGTATTTTACCATAATAAAAAAAATCGGAGGAAACCATAACCCCCCCAATCCCAAATGTCCCATTCTAGGAGGCCTGCCATGGACACACTTATGTAAATTGTAATTCTCTCTTCCCATCCTAATACCTATATCTCAGTTACGCCTACCCTACTCCATTTTTTCCTATAGCTTCAACCTCTGACCTGTAACTATTTGTTATCTTTAGTGTTCATTTTGTGCCTTCTTCCAAATAGAACATAACCTTTACCATGGCAGGGATTTTTTTTTTTTTTTTTTGCAGGGGTGCAGGGGTCTCTTCTGATCAGTGATCAACTGTAAGGGCCTGATACATGGAAGATGCTCCAGAAGTCATTTGCTGAGTGAATACATTTGTTCTTTATGCATCTTCTTCAGTGCAGTGAGTCTCTAGTCTCTTTTGTGGCCTCGACAAGCCCTTGTTGATTTCAAAGACCTGACTTGTACTGGCTTAACATCTTAAAAGTTCCATAAATTCCCAAAGCAATGACAATTCCTTCTTTTATCCTTTAGTGCCAGAGCACATTTTTCTGTCTAGATTGGCCAGTCAAAGGCTTTTCTTTCTTTCTTTTTTCTTTTTTAAGCCTTGAATAAAATGCTTGTTGAAATTACATTGACTACTTTTATGTTCCACATTTTTATTTAGAATTTCTTTAATTGACTTTATCTTTTTTATTTGTCTCTCTTTTGTCCTCTTCTACTTTTAATACAGCTTTGCTGCCTGTTTGAAGATTCTGGCTTAGAAAATAACTAATGGATTTTTCTTTTTCCCCAAAGAAATAGAAAAGTTTCCTATATGCTCCAAGGGATATACAGGAAGAATACAAGTGTGAATTCAAACTATGACTAAGAATCAACATGGACTTTGCTTTTTCTAGAAAAGAAAAGTTGGAAAAGTCGAGCCCAGGGGCATTGTTTGGTGTGGCCAAATCAAGTGAAACTACATGAAAAATAAAGGCTGTCAACAGTCTTACAGAGAAAATAAAATTTGCCTTTTCATGTAAGAAAAAGCCCCCTCATCTTTATTTTTAAAATGTCCTGAGTTGAGGTAAATGGGATCTATTTTTTTGGCCAAAAGAAATTTCTATTTCTGTCTGATATTCTCCCTAATCAATAGAGAGCAGTGGGACACCCTAACAGAAATTAGAATTAAAATGCAAAAGCATTGCCACCTCCTCTTTATGGTAGATATTAATTTTATGAATTGAATTTAATCCGGTTTGCTCTTTCCCTTCTTCAGTTTATTTCTGGTTTTTATTTAGCGTTTGTTAACACATTAAATACTTTTTTTGTTTGGTTTTGGCTTTGTGTATCTATAATATTTAATGACATTAAGAACAAAACCCTTGGTATGTGTTTACTGTCTGCTGATTTGCTCTCAGTCTTCGGTGTAAGCGTATCGTACGCAGCTGTCCGACCCCTTTGTCCACGGGCGTGTTGGCTAGTGTGTCCACGCACACCACGTCCCGTATCTACTTTACAGGCTTTAGAGTTTTGTAGGTCAGCCCATTGCTTTTTCTTTTTTAATTAATAAATTTTCTTTTTTAGAACAGTTTTAGGTTCACAGCAAAATTAGTAGAAAGTACAGAATGTTCCCACGTATTTCCTTCCCTCCTTCTCTTCCCCACTACACTGCACACAGTCTGCCCCACAATCAGCATCCCACACCAGCGTGGTGCATTTGATACAATCCATGAAACCCACACTGACACCTTATTATCAAAGTCTACTGTTTACATTAGGCTTCACTGTTGGTATTGAATGCCCTGGGTTTTGACAAGTGTTTAATGACATGCATCCCTCATTAGAAAGTGAATAGTTTCAGTGTCCTAAAAATCCTCTGTGCTCTGCCTATTTATCCTTCTCTCTTCCCAAATCTCTGGCAACCACTGATCATTTTTCCTATCTTAATAGTTTTGCCTTTTCCAGAACGTCATACAGTAGGAATCATGTAGTATGTAATCATTTCAGATTGGCTTATTTCACTAAGAAATGTGTATTTAAGGTTTCTGCAGGTTTTTTGTGGCTTGGTAGCTCATTTCTTTTTAGCATTGAATGACGTTCCATTGTATGGATGTGCTACAGGTTATTCATTCCTTAACTAATTGAAGGGCATCTTAGTTGTTTCCAGATTTGGGCAATTATGAATAAAGCTGCCATAAACATCCATGTGCAAGTTTTTGTTTGGACACAAAACATCACTTCTCCCCCAAATTAATATATAAATTAACGCAATCCCTACAAAATTTCCAGCCGGATTTTTGAACTTCATAACCACACTGCAAAGTTTAGTTGGAAGAATGAAGATCCATCAGTAACTATCTTTAACAAGGTCTGTAAAATCTTGCCCTTCCAAATTGCCTTGCTTTTTATAATTTTCCCCTGTACTATATATATCTATGTAAATCCACATATGTATATAAATAATAAAATCTAATAATATACTTTTATTTGAAGAAAATTACATTAAACATTTTTTAAGGTATTTTAAGATAACCAATTCTCTGGAGTGTTCAGATATGATACATTAAACGTTATGGAAAAAAGAAATCTCTACAGGAGCAGCAACTTACAATCATAGCGTGCATTGTGATGAGTTTCCAGCTTTTCTAACAAGGCATATACTATTTTGACCACTAGATTCAGCTTCTATGGTGTCTGTATTTGCTTAGCTAAACTAACGTCTTTTGTTTGAGTTGAGGTCTTCTCAGTTTATTGTAATTCTGCTTTCTCCTCATTAAACAGTGACAAATTTGCCTTTCACATATATGTGTGAATTGCCACAGCTTTGATTTGCTAACAAGGGCTTACCCTAGTGAGAAATTTCACTGAGCAATGTCCCCTGAAGTATCAAGTTCTCACTTGAACTAATAAAGCACCTGATTAATGAAGCTGCCAATGGCAATTTCTTTTTGTAAAACACCGAATGCTGTTAGACCTTCCACCAGATTAGAAAATAATCTTACTTTTTCCCATTGCAACTTTCTCCTTATCTAGTAAGTCCACCTTTTAGAAGTCTTTGCCTTTATAGTTTCTGGCCAAACATCACTGACATAAGTCTTTATTGAGTCCTATTTTTTAATTAGGATTTTTTTCAATTTATTCCAATTGTAACTTGTATATACTGACAGTTATACTGTTTCTAAGATTTCTAACCAATGGTTGTAAAAGTAATACTAAAAGTAACTTTTTCAATAAAAGTCTTTTCTAATTTTGTAGTTAGAAATTAGAAATATATTTATACATTTTTTAAAATGTACAGAGACAAGCACACACAAATTTACAAATTTGGGATATTGTAAAATATTTCACATCCTGCTTTTTGCTACAGTTGTATTATAAATATTTTCCTGTATTATTAACAAATGTTCAACAATATGATTTTAACAGTAAAATGGTCTTTTATTAATGTACCATAATTTATTCGGCTATTCCCCTGCTATTGGATATTTGGTAATTTCAGTTTTTACTCTCATAGTTAATGTACTAAAAAATGAAAGCATTTATTGATGGCCCTTTTACTGAAGTGGACAGTTGCAATGTATGGTATTGATGAAAATGGGAGGGGGCTGTGTTTTCAACTGTCATTGTGGTTATACTTTGGGGCTAGTACTTTTTTGGTGTAAGGCAAAACATTGCTGAAAGAAGTAACACACATACTCATTCAGACTCATTCATGATTTGGTGAGAATTAATTTAGCAAAGTAGCTCTTGCTACTACTTACTAGGGATGAAGCAGCAGGGCATAGAACTGGTCGTTGTGATTGAAGGAAATTCTCAAATATTGACCATCCTAAGGTAGATGGAGCAATTAAGTTTCCAAGGTGAGGATTTGGGGAGACAAAGGAGTCAGTGACTGAAAGTGGAGGACCAGAGGGACATCCTTGAACAATATCTGTAAGTATAACCTATACTTATTGTGGATTTTTTCCCATAAATATGATACAGTACTGTAAATGTATTTTCTCTTCCTTATGATTTTCTTAACATTTTATTTTCTCTAGCTTTATTGTAAGAATACTGTATATAATACATATAGCATACAAAATGTTATGTTAATCAACTCCTTCTGTTATTGGTAAGGCATCCAGTCAACAATAGGCTATTAGTAGTGAAGTTTGGGGAAAGTCAAAAGTTATACATGGATTTTAAACTGAGTGTGGGGTTGGTACCCCTAACCCCTGTGTTGTTCAAGAGTCAACTGTATCTTTAATGATCAGATTTAACAACTATGAGGTAGATGGCAGAAAGCCAAGTAAACTTATATTTGAACATTAGTAACTCTCAATATTGTATGTTAGGAATATAATGGCCCTGATTAGTTTTTAAGATTAGTCACGCTGCAGGGCGCCTGGGTGGCTCAGTCGTTAAGCGTCTGCCTTCGGCTCAGGTCATGATCCCAGGGTCCTGGGATCGAGTCCCACATCGGGCTCCCTGCTCTGTGGGAAGCCTGCCTCTCCCTCTCCCACTCCCCCTGCTTGTGTTCCTGCTCTCGCTATGTCTCTCTCTGTCAAAAAAATAAATAAAATCTTTAAAAAAAAAAAAAAAGATTAGTCACGCTGCAGGTGAAAGTAAATATTTGTTTGGCTTGTCAAGTGTTATCTTCCCATGAAAATGAATAAAAATGTTTGTAAACATTTAGATGATAAGATGGGTAAGCTGCAAGGTGGCTTTGGTGGGAGGAATCTTGCTAAATAGGCTTAATTTTCTCTTAGCTTCTTGTTTCTGGTGTCACCAAGTACACCAAACACAATGGGACTTTAAAAAAAAGCATTTGACTTCCTGTTATATAAAGTATTCTTTGGAGAATGGACCCCAAATGAGCCCTGTGAATGATTTGACTTAGAAAATGGGAATATCTGGATTGTCGGCTAAAGTCTGACTAGAGCTCAGCAAAGTTTATTTTTGATTTCTGTGCCTTAAGAGTAGAATTCCTTAGGAAAAATTAACTGGCCTGAGAAAAGTGGGCAGTAGATTAAAAGATAGGACTAGAAGGGCCTTTGGTGAGTTTGGTGAAGTAAAATAAAACATGTTGAATGGGACCTTGTGGGATGGTTCTCTTCAGGAGTCTAAGTACTCGTGGGGCTTTCAGCAGTTTGAGCTTTCTTTCTCTTGCTGTATTTATTCATGACTGCCAGATCCGTGCACTTTTCGTCAGGTTATGCTCTCTCCTTAGAAAGTATGAGGGTAACTGACTTAGGATATACTTCAGGAAAAAGTGTTTTTAAAAAATAAAAGAGTTGTTGTAGTGGATTCTTTGCTAAAAGTTAGATTTTGTGGTTTATCTCTTCTGCTCAATGGTGCCTCCTCATCAGATCAGTGTAATACAAATATGAGCTGCTTTAGATCTGCATTTGTACATTCTTATCATCATGTTCCATTATATCTATTCCACTCCCCTTTTCCCCTGCATTGGAAATTTGGAGTGGGATTTGTAATTCATGTTAGTAAAATAGTACCTTCTTTCACTAGGACTTGATAAAGGTTGACAGTTTATGTTCCATCAGTCATTTTCTTTTATTGCTAAAATAATTAACACTTTTTGAAGAGAATTCAATGAATCTACAAACACTGTCAACCGCTTTAGCCTACTTTTATAATAGACATTAAGGTAGTAGGAAAACAAGAAGGAAGAAATAAAACTTAAGAGTCTGTCCAGAAATATATTGATTTCATGTCACTATAACCCAGTTAATCCCCCTGAGTGTTACTGGACAGAGCTGTGCCTTTTGGATGGGGTGAGTCACTCATGCCTTTCTGCTGTTCCTTGGAAGTCCCCATCCATAGCACTTCCCACCCTGCTTGGTCTGTGAGGACAGGATTTGTGTCTGTCCTGCTCACAGTTATGGAGGCAGCATCTGGCCCATACATAGGAAGTGCTCAGTAAATATTTATTGAGTCAATAAATTCTCTTGAATGTACCTTTCAGAAGTTTGTTTTGTGAGCAGAAAACATACCCTTAGGAAATATTTATAATGGAAGCTATACATAAATTTGATGAAGATTTTTGTGTTTTGTAAGGGTCTGCAAAAGAGAGAAAAAAATATATCTCAAATTGATTATATCATTCATATGCACATGATAAATAAAAAGCTGTCACCTGTCTGCTTTCTCATTTTTCTATCACCAAATCACAGGTATATTAAAGATAAAGTTTGAAGCAATTACTGATTTAGCTTTGACCTTCTTTCCCAATGTCTGTTGTATTATGAGACCCAGCTATTTTCCTTATTAGACTAGCTCCTGAATATTCCATTTCAATATCTTTCTTATTTAGATTTAATATCCAGAATGCTCTCACAAGCAGGTTTTCCTACTTAACTATGCTGAACCTAGAAACTGATGGATGTTTCTGATCTATATGTCAATGTGAAAAATGAGAGATGGAGCATATTAGGATTTCTGCTTATATATGCTTAAAATAGCAATTCACTGCTAACTCCTACAAAAAAAATATGGTGCTCTATATAATCTGCATCATCTGTTGATGAGATTGTTAGAAAGGCGTAATTATAATCAAGTTAGTAAATATATACCACTGTAAATATTTAAGATATTAAATTTTTATTTTAATTGGAATTTTAAGATAAATTATTTTAATAAACTTTTGGGGAGGGATCTGATTTGTCCTTAGGCTTTCATATTAAAACAGTGATTTAACACGGTCTGCAAAGCTTGCAAACTACAATTCTTTATCTTTTAAAAAAATTTTTTTATTGTTATGTTCATCATCATACATTACATCATTAGTTTTAGATGTAGTGTTCCATGATTCATTGTTTGTGCATAACACCCAGTGCTCCAGGCAGAATGTGCCCTCTTTAATACCCATCACCAGGCTAACCCATCCCCCCCACCCCCCTCCCCTCTAGAACCCTCAGTTTGTTTCTCAGAGTCCATCGTCTCTCATGGTTTGTCTCCCCATCCGATTTCCCCCTCTTCATTCTTCCCCTCCTGCTATCTTCTTTTTTTTTTTCCTTAACATATATTGCATTATTTGTTTCAGAGGTACAGCTCTGAGATTCAACAGTCTTGCACAATTCACCTCGCTTACCAGAGCACATACCCTCCCCAGTGTCTATCACCCAGTCACCCCATCCCTCCCACCCTACCCCCCACTCCAGCAACCCTCAGTTTGTTTCCTGAGATTAAGAATTCCTCATATCAGTGAGGTCATATGATACATGTCTTTCTCTGTTTGACTTATTTCACTCAGCATAATACCCTCCAGTTCCATCCATGTTGTTGCAAATGGCAAGATCTCATTCCTTTTGATGGCTGCATAATATTCCACTGTGTGTGTGTGTGTGTGTGTGTACCACATCTTCTTTATCCATTCATCTGTCGATGGACATCTTGGCTCTTTCCACAGTTTGGTTTACAATTCTTTATCTTAAGGAATTAGGTTATTGAAACTAATTAGTCATCTTAATTAAGATGATCATAGCATAAATTTCTTTTTACACATATGTTCCTTCCCTTGAATGCATGAAGCAAATAGAAATAAATAATTATAATATGTAAATACAGCTGGGAATTTTAAGTCTACCTCTGTGATAAAGATAAATTAATATATGTGTACCTACAGTTTTTGCTATCCAAAAGAAAATATCATATGAGCTAAATAGTTAAGGGAATTTTACGTTTGAATAAAGACCCTTATTAGAAGTCACCCATTATTTTGTTTTTCTAAAAAAACTTAGTTAAAATTTGTATATATGTAATACCATATATGCAAATAGCATTTCTGGACATATTCCTGAATTTCCAACGAATAACGCAGATTTTAAAAAATTCTTTTTTGAAAATACACTGAATTTGACCTTAGCACATCTTCAAAATTTTAATAAAATATGTGCTGTGAATAAACATATAGTTAATGTTCCTGACCATTTCCTACTTTGTCACACTGAGCATAAATCAAGTCTAAGATTTTGTGTCTAAGATTTTTTCCATTGTGTCTGGATTTTTTTGTTTGTTTGTTTTGACAGCTTTTTAATGTATTAGCAAAACTTTAATCAGTGTCTGGATTTTAAATATTTGATCTTATTTTCCCTATAAAGGAAAATTTGTTTATGTATGTACCATTTTTGATTTATAAATGTGAGTGCTATAGATATATAAGATCTTGGTAGATTTTTTAATGTGTAGAAATTTTTTTCATATTAACAGTTTCCTAATAAAGGCATTAATCCTAATTAATTGTATTTCCCAATTAATGAAATTGAAAAGTGGCTAACATTCAAGCTCCTTTACTTCATTTGTATTATGTACATGGACATGTTACATTATCCATACAGAAAGTAATGCTCTGAGTAGAAAGTATATGATAAACATGTGGGCCACTGTTCTCAAGGGCCCTGGTTCGGTCTATCTCAGATGAAAAAACAAGTATGATTGGTTTACCAAAAGAAGCATCTGTGGATGCTGTACTTATTGGATTTTTTAATGTCTCTATCCTGGGGGACACATAATTCCTTCAGAGAAGCTAGAACATATGTCCTCATGTTGGGCCATATACTCCTGTCAGTGTAACCAACGACTCAGTGTTCTCAGGGCTTTTTCTTGCCAGCTTGAATTAGAAAAGGAAAGACAATACTATAAAGTAGAAAAACACAGATTTCTTCCTACCCACACTTCAGCAGCCCCGTTTAAATCATGGGGTGCGGTTCGCTTTGGTTCAGATCTGGACCCTGCTGTTTGGGGCTGGGTTTCTGAATTTCTTTATTCTATTCTGAACTCCACAGTGTCCAGGCAAAACTTATGACAAGGAATTGTGTTCTTGGGAAGCTACCAATGGAAGTATCACTATATTTGCCAACAGATTCAGTTTCCTACTTCAGGTGATTAAGGTATTCTTTTGTAAAGGTGTGAGAGACAGCAAGTTTGTCTTTGCTTTTTCCTCTTTTGTGCTTTTCATTATTTGATGTCAGCTGCCCCTTTTTCCTCTCTCATTACTAATTCTAGGCTTCTCCTGCTGATAATGAACTAATCCCATCAATTAGTATAAATGGACTAATGGAAGTTCCTTTGATTTCTCCTCCTGGGATTCTTCCTTTCCACTTAAAAAAAAAAAAAAGAAAAACTTTTCTTTTCCACTTTCTTAATTTAAAATTACTTCCAGTAAAAATACAACTCCAAGCTCTTCTAATCCAAAGGCTGAGACTTTCTGGTTAGGAGAAAAATTCTCATGCTGCGGTTTATTAGTGCGGGGGAAGAACACTTGGAAGATACACTCCTAAATTTTACCACATACAGAGTTGCTCGTTTGGTTATGTATAGGATGATTATCCATCACTGAATATTGATGGGTCAAAAATGATAATCTTGTGACTTTGGATAACTTGAGCTGTCTATTAAACTCTTTCTCTCAACCCTACTGTGCTGGCTCCCAAAGTTCAGTGATTGAAATTTTTGGTCAACTGGAAATAGTTTAAAATACCTATACAACTGGAAGGTTCAAAGTTTTGAAAGAAAACCATATCCATTCGCAGCTTCTCTCACCTGGTTCTTAATTCCTTTAGTAGGTCATGCAGATGGGATAGTACCTGATTTCTCATTAATATTTGCCACTTTATGGTAATATTATAACTGTGATCTTCCTTCCAACCCCATGAAACAGACAGGGCACGTATTATATCCATTTTACAGGTGAAGACTCATAGAGGTTAAATGACACATCCACGCTAGCATAGCCAATGGAGAGCCAGATTAAACTCTAGGGCACCTGTATGCTTATCACATGCCTTTCCATTACATGGTAGTTCCAGCCACTGGTAATTTTGTTGGAAGACTTACAATGGGTGGTTATTGGCCTTATGGCTCTGTAGAAAAAAGTCAGGCAGAAACAATTTATTTGAATAGTTCCGTATAGATACATCACATAACCATGAACAAATGTCACTTTTCTGGGACCATGCAGGCCATAAGACTCCTCCATTATTGTTTCATGGTTCTGGCGGTTTTCTCTTTAACAAGTTTTTAACCAGAACTCAATTTTAAAAATCTGGTAAATCACCTATCTAATTTTTAGTGTTTAATATCTCTTATCTTTGATGAATTTCCAAAAAAATTAAAGCTTTCCTATTTATTAATAATAAAAATTAAGCATTTTTAGTTCATGCCAGTGTTAAGCACTATAAATATATATACATATGTGTGTATATATATATATATATATATATATGTAAAACAACAGCTTATATACCAAGAGGGATGTGCTCACTGCTAATCAAAACTCTTTACATGAGTAGCTGAGTTGACCTCCCAAAACCCCATGAGGCAAGTGCCATTTCTACTCCTGTTTTGCCGCTGAAAACCTGCAGCAGAGCGAGGCGAAGTACTTTGTCCTATGACATAGCTAGTAATCATTAGAACTGAAATTTAAGCATGGATATAATGTGGCGCTAGGGTCCAAGCTGTAACCATGTTATCTACGTATTGTATATTACTATATACTCTACTTTAACTTAGACAGTAATCTTAATAAATGCATGAGCTAAGCTTTCTCATTGCTATTTGAAATATCATGGAACAAAAGCTTAGCTTTAGCTTATCTAAAGTCATAAAGCTCATAAATACCAGAGCCATGGTTGACCTTAAGAGCAAATCCTTACAGTTGGTGCAGAATAAGGAAAGAGAACTGAGAATGGGCAATAGGTCAGTGACAAGACTTTTAACAACAAGCAGGAGAAATTGAATGGGAAGCTGAGGGATACACAGATAGATGAAATAATAATCTGAGTACAGACCGAACTGACACACCAAAGAGGGCAAGTTAGGTTGTACCTAGTTGTGTGTGTGTGTGACATTGTTCATTTAATGATATATGCTTGGCTTGAATTTTGAGATACAAAAGTAAGAGAGTGGAGTTAGATTCTATTTGTTGGAATTGGCATTTGATATTATGGAAAATTATATGGATAAGCATTTCCAATTCAATTATGTAATATGGAGAAGTGGCCTTTTCACAGCAATTTCCATACTCCTGGGCATATGTGATATTTTTCCTGGTAGTTGGTGGGTACACATAGTTTTGGAGGGGATCTGAACATGTGTGCGTATGTGTATATGCATGTGTGTGTGTTCATGTGGGCATGTGCCTGTGTGTAGCTATGTGCAGCCTGAAGAAATGTAGCAACTTTTTCTTAGAAGGGTTCTTAAATGCATAAAATAAATACATAGGATTGCAGAAGAAATTAATTATATTGAAAAATTCTTATCAAAATATTTAAAAAACAAATTTGTGATATACCAATATATTTATTAATCCATTAAATAACAAGATTAATACATTAAATAACATCAGGTTTCATAACTATTAGTATTTCAAAGTTATGGTGAATTTAAACAATATAATGATGAGATAAATACAATATAATGTGATAGAAATATATCTGAAATAGGTGATTTCTAGTTGTGATAAAGTGATGTGGACTGTGAATACTGGTATGGTTTGTTACCTACTTTCATAATTGAAAGAAATGCTAAATTTTAGTTAGAAGTAGTGAAGATAGATATAATTATTTTCCATTTGTTCATAGATCTCCTCATTGCATTTGGTTGTTCAGGCTCTTAAGTCTCTTATTCTCCAATAGTCTTCCCTACTACTGCCTTCCTTTCATGCCATTGATTTGTTGGAGAAATCAGATTATTCGTTTTGAAGAAAGTCCCACATTCCATATTTTACTGATTACCTCTTCATGTTCATGTCATTTAAATGTTCTTCCATCCCCCAAATTTCTTCTGTTTCATTTACTTCCTATAATTGGACATTTCTTCTAGAGACTTCTAGGTTTGTGTTCAGTTTTGTTTTTTTTTTAAGATTTTATTTATTTATTTGAGAGAGAGAATGAGAGACAGAGAGCATGAGAAGGAGGAGGGTCAGAGGGAGAAGCAGACTCCCTGCTGAGCAGGGAGCCTGATGTGGGACTCGATCCCGGGACTCCAGGATCATGACCTGAGCCGAAGGCAGTCGCTCAACCAACTGAGCCACCCAGGCGCCCCTGTGTTCAGTTTTTTGATAAGAATACTTCATGGGGCACCTGGGTGGCTCAGTTGGTTAAGCAGCTGCTTTCGGCTCAGGTCATGATCCTGGAGTCCCTGGATCGAGCCCCGCGTCGGGCTCCCTGATCGGCAGGGAGTCTGCTTCTCCCTCTGACCCTCCTCCCTCTCATGCTCTCTGTCTCTCATTCTTTCTCTCTCAAATAAATAAATAAATAAAAATCTTTAGAATACTTCACAGTACTGAGAATATACTGAGAATTTCCTATTGCATCACACAAAGAGGCACAGAATATCTCTTCTTTTTGCACTTTCAGTGTGTTAAGATTTATCAGTGGGATCATGGTTGGCAGGCTGATCCTTCATTATAAATGTCTGCATCAACTTTCATCTTACAGTTTGACTACTCATTGATAATCTGTATAGATTATTTCAGTAAAAGTTGCGAAATGGGGTCTAATTCTATAACTTCTTAAGTATTTACCAGCTGGGATTTAATTATTAAAAAACAACTTTTCGGAATGCCTGGCTATGTGGAGCATGTGACTCTTGATCTTGGGGTTGTGGGTTTGAGCCCCATGTTGGGTGTAGAGATTACTTGAAAATAAAATCTTAAAAAAAAAACAAACCTAACTTTTCATCATCAACTACTTGGTAATCGTGTAATAGAGTTTATATAAGAAAAACAGGATAATATGTGATTCTTTTTCTTCCGTTATCAGTTTTCAGTGTAATCAATATTCAGTTTTTGCCTTGGCAAACACACACCTGCACACTATTTATCTGTGTGTTTATCCGTCCATTAAAGTCAGTCATTTATCTTTGGATGCTCAAATTGTTCCATTGAATGCCATTGAGAATCACTTCAAGTTGGTGCTAGTAAGGTTGATGCTTTTCTTCATTCCTTGAATATAAAAATGTCCTAAGCAAGTCTTAACCATTTTTTACCCTACATTGAGAATCAGTAATTTTCTCCATGGAGTCCTTTCCTTCTCGTGAGGAATGGCAGTGTTGATGCTAGAGGAGCTCATTGCTCGTGTGTTGTCATTACTTCCAGTTCTTTTCAGGAGAGTTAGAAAATATGTGTGTTTATAAGAGTATGATTAATCATTATTACATGCTAATATTTTCAAATCAAATTAAGATTACAGGGTTTGAAACTATTTTTAAAAATTTTATGGTTATGTTTCTTCTCTCATGCTGAAATATTTCTTAAAAACAAACATAATTATTTATTTGCTTTATACTACAATATATTCACAATAGTTTCAAAATGAAAATACCAGTATTAAAAATAAGGCCACTGGATCCATGGTAAGATTTTCTTGTGGTTTAACCTTTGAATATATGCTGTTAGAGATATATAGTCAAATATTTGATGTAAAGTCATTTGGGCCATTCCTTTTTGTGTGTGTGGACGTGCTACCAACATGATCAACAAGTGCATCTGTTTCAGTGTGTATTCAGTTTTATAGCAACTGGTTTTTTTAAAATATGCCTTTTAAAATCAATTTTTTAAAATTAGATAACAACATTGATGTGATTTCAAAGTAAAAAAGTATATAACAAGATGTAACTAACGACTGATCCCTGTCTTCTTCATCCTATTCCCTCCTTCCCTCAATATGTAACTATTTTTGTTAATTTTTGGTTTATCCTTTCATTGTTTCTATATGAAATCATAAAGAATTATAAATATATATTGATATCATCCCCCATCCCTTTCTTACAGAAAAGGTAGCATCCAGAAACACTGTTTGCATTTTGTTTTTCTTACCTACTATGTCGAGAAGATAACTCCATTTAGTATCTAGAAGTTTCTTCATCCTATGACTTCCCAGCCCATACTTTATTCAATCAGTCCTCTATTGAAGGATATTTTGTATATTACTTTCCATTACAAATAATGCTTCACTCAAGATCTTTTGTATCTTTGGAATAAATTCCTGGAAATAGTATTTCTGGTTAAAGAGTGAAACCATATGTAATTTGGTCAATATTGTCAAACTCCCTGCAATAGGAACTGTGCAGTTTTGCATCCTCATTGGCCATGTACAGATGAGAGTGCTCATTTCCCAAAAAACATGTTTACCAATTTGGTAGGCAATTCTGAGGCAGATGTTCCATGGGTCTTACTTGGCAAAAACAGAGTTTAGAAATTATTTATGATAAAATAAAAATCAGAATGCTGCTCGTGACTGCCGTTAAAAAACTGATTAAACCATGACTATGTTCATTTTGATTTTGGAGTTGAAGAGGTGAATGTTTCTGTATTTATCCAATTTATGGGCAACAAAGATTAGTAATCCATGAAATCGGTTGTATTTGTGTGATGAAACTCTCCCAAATACCAAAGGTGAGGAAAGCATCACCATCTGCAGCACAAACCTAGGATTTTTAAAAAGAGGAAGTCACAGAAGAAAGAGGATGAGACAATATTATGGCACTTTTGGAGGTCTGATACTTGTTAGTTTAGAGAAACCATGAGTAGACATTTCTGCACTCTTATTATTAGAGGCCTGACAACTGGTATCTAGTTTATAAATGAAGGAAGGTATACCAAACAGAAAAGAACAATTATATGGACTTTCATATAATCCATTTGGTAATATTTAGAAGATAATAATGAGTAGACACCAAAGATTGTGGGGACAATAAAGGATATGCATACTGAGAACATTAGGAATGATAAAGTAAAATCTTAGTATTCCATTTTTAAGGGATAGGTTTTTGCTTTGCTTCATTTCACCTAGGCGGAAAAATTTATACCACTGTTTAATATCTACCAACTAACTGTTCGTTCCACTCATCGTCTTAGCATTTTGAGAGATTTTCTTTTTAAGTTCTACTAGAGCGTCTTGATGACATCTTGTAGATATCTTTTCTTTTACTTTGCCTTGTTTTCCTTCCTGGTTCAGTTCTAGCCCAGCCTAGTTCAAGATCCTGCTCAACATCTCTAGCCACCCAGCTCCATCAGGAACGTCACCCTGATCCTGGAGCTTCCAAAGCCATTTGTCTGGCCAGGAGTTGCTGCTGCTCTCCATGGAAAACCCCAGAAATCCCTAGTGTTTTGAGAAGGTTGATTCTTGTTTTGTAGTAGCTGTCTCTGAACAAACCGACTGTCATCCAGAGTCGGGGCAAAGGATGCTGCCCGTATGAACTTTGATGTCAGTGGTGTGCCTTTGTGAGCACCACTGCTTCCTGTTGCTTCTGTAACTCCAAGCAAGGGCTACATGTTCCAAGAGATTTCCCACTCAGAAACACATTGATTGCCACCCTCAATCAGGAGCTTCTCAAGAAACTTGTGCAGCTAGATGCTGTTTCTGGTGTTCTAATGTTTGCTGGTGCTTCTACCCAGCTGATAGCCCATAGGGCTACATTATAAAAGATCTACCTCAAAAGACGGCTCTAGAACTTTTAATAAGCACCTCTACCACCTGAAATTCCTGACCCACCCTCATGGATTTGTTTGGTACACATCACCTCCGAGATTGCATTCTATTTTTATTTGCTATATGCCGAGAACTCTGAGCCTTCATGGTGAATCAAAAAGCCTAACACACATGGCTTGTTGCTTCCTAATCATTTTTACTTCTAAATCACTGTCACAACTCCCCTGTGGAAGAGGTTACACCTCTCTGTCTTGTTTCTCAATCAGTTGTGCGGGCCCTGCGAAATAACCAGAAATTACTTATTATTTTGTGTGCTAGGATGATTTGCTGCAAACAGGTTGGGCTAAGGTAAAGCTCTTGTCTTTTATACTATCATGTAAATCTTTTAGAAGGAAGCTCCTTCTTTTTATTGCATATCTTTCATAAAGCATGACACAGCACTTAATTTTCAGTGAAATGTCATAGAAACAGGATGAAAGGTTGCCCTGAACAGCGAGTATTTCATAGCACCAGAAATTATACTTTAGAGTCATCAGAGGACTTACTCTAATTAATAAGTGTAAAATTAACTCAATTAAAAATGATATGCTTGACTTTTATAAGGTAAAAGGGATAAATAGTCATTTTCCTTTAATGAAGATTCTGAAAAGAAAGGCCAGATTTAATGGGTCAAACCTCACTTTAGTTAGTGCATGGATAACATGCACTAATTTTTAGACACTGGATCTTAATTTCAAAGATAGTTCTCTGGGGCGCCTGGGTGGCTCAGTCATTAAGCGTCTGCTTTCGGCTCAGGTCATGATCCCAGGGTCCTGGGATCGAACCCCACATTGGGCTCCCTGCTTGGCGGGAAGTCTGCTTCTCCCTCTCCCACTCTCCCTGCTTGTGTTCCCTCTCTCACTCTCTCTCTCTCTGTCAAATAAATAAATAAATTCTTAAAAAAATAATAATTCTCTGAGAAATGTATGGAATGTATAAAATTAGAGCATTTAGTTAGTTGGAGCTCAGCAGAGTGTTATGAAGGCTGACTCTTCTCAATTTCCATTTGGAATCTATGAGTTATTTCCTCTTTACAGTGCAATACCAGGGCTTGAAAACCGTGTCAAAGTGTGTTTTTCAGTTACATTTCTTACCAGGAAGTAAGGCAAAATTTAATAATGATGCTTAGAAGTAGGGATTTAGGGGACCATCTCTTTGAGGACAAAGACAAAATGACTATGAAGACACTAGCTAGAAGCAGAAGGGTGAGGCCTGGGCTGACAGGAACTGATTTGTGGCAGGGTAGGACAGGGTAGTCTCAGAAATATAATGAATTCCAAATTGAAAGAAGAAAAGAAAAATATCATTACATTTTGTTTTTATTGCTTCTGGACCTTGAAAGTGCTCTGCATTGAAGAACCAGCCTATTTTATGGGCTCAAAAATAGAACTTGATTGGGCTCACTTATATTATATGCTCTTTTCTGTTATTCTAAATGTGCCCTTGGTTTGAGTTTTTATAGATTTTAGTAGAGACGTTCATGGGAGATGTTTTGAATACAGATTAAAATCTGAAATTAAATAAAAAAGAGCTCAGGGTAAGAGCAGTGAACCATAAAATTGAATAAGATAAATAACAATCAGATAAATTAAATTATAACTAAATTAAATTCTGTCTGGGAACAGAGATTATATGGAAGAGGGAATTGTAGGAGAACCAGGAGCATGGCAGACAACTCACAAGGACTCCAGACATCAGTGTCTTCACCGTCTGGGCTGCCTTTGGTTTACCTCTTAATGTGTGCCTAGCCCTGCACTTAACTGTGGGCCTGAGCCATCTCATTATGTCTCAGTTGGACCATCAGACTAGTTTGCTTGCTTCATTTAGACAGCTCCTCAAATATTAATGGGTTCTTTGTAAATCAAGAAAGAATGGTCCACAGCCAAACAATGTAAGTCATGCTTTCCCATACTCGACCAAAATTGGTGGACCTAACCAAGAAATTACTTGAGGTAATAGGCCTCTCTCCCTGAATCTGACATTGGAAAGCTTGGTTGGAGTGGGGATAGTGGTGATGGTGCTGACGATGGTGTTGCATTGGGGATTCAAGGAGCTGGGAAGTGTGTGGGAGTTTCATACACATTGTGTGGGGTGAGAATGGAGGACAGAACTGGGAGGAGAGAGGCTGTGCCCTGAGCTTTGGGTGCATGGCTACCCACTGTTTTCTTCTAAGCTTAGATTTTAGACCGCATTGGCAGCCCATCCTGACTGTGACAAGAGGAAAACTTGGGGTTCATGATTTCATTCTACTACAGGGTAGATTGTATCAGTATCAATTAGGTGAGGTGACCTTTTTTTTTTTTTTTTAATTGTTGCAGTTCTTTCTATTCTTAGAGATGTATTGGGAAGGAAACAGTTGGTTTTCTTTATCACCATTCCAATGTTTAACGCCTACTCCTCAGTGTTTCTGCTCTTAGTAAGACATTTCTTACCTTAATTTTCTTTTCCTTGGTGGAGTAAGTTATTTATCGCCCTGTTTGTCAGCATTCTTTTTATCTGAGGAGTTCTACTTATTTATAAAAATAAATATGCTTCATTTGGGTTAATAAATTCATTTAATATTTAAGGTTAATATTAAAGAAATGTGACACTATATCCCTGTTTGGAAATGATATTTCCTCAATTGTGATGGATATAGAATTTCATACTAAGAATCAGCTCTCATTTAAAGTAGGTATAACTGATGGTCTGTGTTTTTCATGAATATAGTGTTTATTAACGGAAGGTTTTAAATGTCTTAACATCATTTGATTAAGTACCTTATGATGTCTTGTTTTGGAGGTAACTATAATTTCCCATTTCACTTATTGGTAACATTGGAATTAGATCATTTAAAAAAATTAATATACTCTTTACTCTAGCTAACCTGTTTTAGACTTATGATCCTAATAATAAATGATTTGAAGTTCCTCTCAATATTGATTCTTCCTATCAGATATATGAATACAGAGAATAAGCTGATGGTTGCCAGAGGAAAGGAGGGTGGAGGGATGGGGAAAATAGGTGAAGGGAATAGGAGATAGAGCCTTCCAGTTATGAATGAATAAATCATGAGAATAAAAGGCACAGCATAGGGAATGTAGTCACTGATATTGCAATAGCGTTGTGTGGTGACAGATGGTAGCAATGCTTGTGGTGAGCACAGCACAGAGTATAGAGAAGTTGAATCACTATGTTGTACACCTGAAAATAATGTAACATTTTGTGTCAACCCTACTCAAATTTTAAAAGTTATTGAAAAATATTGATTCTTCCTCAAATTTGGCTGACTTCAACAATGACATTGAATTTATAAAATGATACACTTCTTCAATTCAGACTACTAAGAGAGAAGACAAGAACAGTATTATAAGTAATAGTCACATTAATATGCTCTTAGTTTTATCTTTAGAAGCAGCATAGTCTCCAACATAACATGCTGGAGAAGTTATGGACAATTAAAATTAGCAAGCTTAGGGCGCCTGGGTGGCTCAGTTGGTTAAGCGACTGCCTTCGGCTCAGGTCATGATCCTGGAGTCCCTGGATCGAGTCCCGCATCGGGCTCCCTGCTCGGCAGGGAGTCTGCTTCTCCCTCTGACCCTCCCCCCTCTCATGTGCTCTCTCTCATTCTCTCTCTCTCAAATAAATAAATAAAATCTTTAAAAAATAAAAAATAAAAATAAAAAATAAAATAAAATAAAATTAGCAAGCTTAGAATATTAGAAATACTGTAGTTTATCTATGCATAGGGTAAGAAAAATTTTTCATTTGGCCTCCTGCTAAAACTCTGTATTCAAGAGAATTGAATTGTAAGAATGGCTGCTATTCACAGTTTTAAAATTCTGGGTTCCCTTTCAAAATTTGAATTTCATTGAAATGGTAGTGGTACATATTCGATTAATATCAGCTGTTATTATCTTTTTTTACTATTAATCAATGATGTTATTTTTGAGCATCATTATCACCCAAAACATAATAATCCAAAGAAATTTTATTTTCTGTTAATTTAGGTCATGTTGTCATTTTTATACAAAAGAATATATAGTTGACCCTGAACAATGTGGGGTTAAGAGTGCCAACTGCCCTGTGCAGTGGAAAATCTGTGTGGAAATTATTGACTCCCCCCAAACTTTACTACTAATAGCCTATTGGTGACTGGAAGCCTTACCAGTAACAAAAATAGTTGATTAACATACATTTTGTATGTTATTTGTATATGCTATATGTTTATATACTATATTCTTACGATAAAGTAAGCTAGAGAAAAGAAAATGATATTAAGAAAATCATAAGGAAGAGAAAATACAGTTAAAGTACCATACTGTATTTATAAAAAAAAAATCCACTTATAAGTAGACCTGCACTATTCATTGTTCACGAGTCAACTATAGTGCCAAATTTTGCTCTGGATTTGCAACTACGTATAGTAATCCTGACCATTCTATTCCTTTCCATATGTAGCTTTGAGTTACCATGAACTACAGTATGGTTTTGTCCATACAGAAAGTAAAGCTTTCTTTGGTTCAATAGCTCATACGTTCAGCTTCTGGTTCTAATAATGCCACTGCTTTCCTACAGTGCACTTAGCCCTCTCTATACAATGGGGCCATACTGAGTTCCTAACTGGTGGATAGAAAATGTCCACAAATAGTTTACAGCCCTGCAAAAGGTGGACTCTAATTCTTCACCTCTTGATTATAGGCTCGTCCTGTGTCATCTTTTGACCAACAAAATGCAAGGAAAATGACACGTGACTTCTAGGATCTGGCCTCAAGAAGCCTTGCAGCTTCTTTTTTCACCCTCTTGGACCATTTCTGCCATCACGTGGTGAAAGTCTTCATAGAAAGAGAGGCCCAGACATTTCAGGCGAGTCCCCAGTCCTATGAGTGAGGCCTTCTTATACCTTGCAACCACATCTAAGTTGACAACGGGTTCCTTTTTGAACACAAAGTGAGCCAATCCCAATTTATGCCTATCTTAGAGGTAAGACCAGAATCGTTGCCCAGTCAACCCACAGAATCATGAGAAATAATAAAATACTAAATTTTGAGGTGCTTGGGTATGTAGAAATTGGTAACTAATAGAGAGTATTTGTTAAAGTGGCACTCCCTGGAGATGGAGTGTCATTGGTAACAAAAACATAAATCATTTATCATTTTGGGACCCAATAATAGGTAGAGGCTGGAAAAATGGTGAGAAGTTTATATTAGCAAAGGCTGCTGGGCTGATGAGCAAACTGTTAACAGAAGCTCAAAAGATGGCTACATATGTTTTGTATTTTTGCCTACAATAATATGGAAGCTGAGAAATGTATCTGATAAACCTGTGTATCTGGCAAAGATTTCTGGATATAACTTGAAAAATATTAACTTATCTCTTTTTTGACTGTGTATAATGTTATAGGAGGAGAGAAATAAACTAAACAAGGAACAATGCAGTTTATAAGCAGGATTTAGAAAAAATATAGAGAGCCCTGGATTTGCTGATTGGAATATAAAACTGTTTCTCATCCTCAGTCTGTCTAGCCAGCAAAAGATTCCCAAAGAAAGAAGTGGCCTTAGGTAAAGATTGACAGGTGTGTAACTATAAAGCCTTTGTTGAGACCGTGGAAAGGTTAAACATTTTGCATGATAGATCCTCTCAACTAGACAAAAGGGCTTCTAACAATCTTAGAGGCATTTTCTTACCATGCCAACCCACAGTAAAGAGAGCTCTCTCTCAAAAATAACTATAAGGATGGCTTTTGGGGCATAGAGTAGACTCCAATCATATTTATAGAAAACTCACAGAAGTTTTAAGGGCATTATATCAATTGGACTAGAAGAGTCAGAAACTGTTTGATATGAAAATATTTTTCTGAGAATCGATTCTCCATGGCCAGTAAGTAGGATTAGGCAACTGTTGAACTATAAACACGGGCCATTTTTATGAAGGAGGAAGAGTCTCTTAAACTATGAAACCAGGAGTCTTGAGGGGGACCCAGGAATCACAGAACAATGAATTTGGGACCAATTCTTAAGGAGTAGAACTGAACCCTAACCAAGGAACATTTCCTATGTCCATAGTAGGGAACCCTGACAACCTGTACCTGGGTGGATTTCAGAATTGCTATCCAGAGATTGCTATGTGCCTCCTAGTCTTTCTTTTTTGGGGTAAGAATGATTATTGCAATTCTCCTGTCCTGTCCAACCATTGTATCCTGGGTGTGTGTGTGGGGCGGGGGGTAGATAATTTGTCTTTGGAATAAGGTGATTGCACCCAAGAAACTGCACCTGAGGAGGCTTATCATGATCATGAGATTATGGATATTCGGACAAATATTATAATGGGCTGAGCCTTTTGAGGTTCTCAGGAGGAGGCAACTATATTTGCATGTGGGTGGAAGGTAAGTAATTGTTGCCAGAGGATAATCAATAGTGGATAAAAAACAGCTACAAATCCTTTTCAGTGACCCTCATCAAATGTGGGAATCTAATTCATCCTCCCTGGACTCTGGGTTGGACCTGTAAATTGCTAGGGTGAAAGAGAATGTGGTGAGTCATAAGCTCACAATTATGGATGGAAACAATCTTCAAGCACATGCCTTATAGGACCTGTAAGTGGAAGTATAACCTCAGGATATAGTAAATGTGCAGAAAGCAGAAATTCACCATAGTCCAGTCTTTGGGTCAGATGAATCTGGGTCCACATCTCTGCTTTGCCACTTGGGTTCTGGGTGAACTTGGGAAAGTTAAATTCTCTAAGCCTCGCTCCTTTTTCTGTAAGATTAGGTTTTTTACCAAGGCTTGGATGGAATAACATAGGCAAAGCTGTGTTCTCCATAAATGGTAGTTTTTATTTAATAGATAATTAAAAAGCAGACTCTCACTGTCCTTCACCCTGTATCGCAGGTACATATTTTGTCTTCTCATTAATACTTGAAATTTTTTTTCATGAATGTGTTTGTTTTATGTATTTATTATCTTCTACCGGAGCAGATGATCCTTGAGGGTAGAAACTCCATCTATTTATTTCCCTTCAGCATCCCCAACACATAGAAAAATTGGTACCCAATAAATAATTGTCAACTTAGTGATTATGAACTTGGATTTATTGAAATTTTGCTACTTACATGTACTGAGAAAGCCACATACAGAAACAGTCTTCAACAATTTCACCTTTACTCCTTATCTCTTTCATCTGCACTTTCCTCCTTGATAATGCTATGGCTTTTCTGGTCACTTCTATTCTGCAGACCCCTAAATCTCCATCGCAAGCTTTGACTCACTCCAATTCCATACTTTCAGCTTCCTCTTGAACAATAGGAACTTCATGGTTCCATTAGTCCTTCAACTTTACAGTGTCCAAAATTTAATCCATGCCTCCCCACCCCACCCAAATTTCCCATGTTCTTCTTTGTATTTCCTACTTCCAGCCAAACTGGACTACTGACTTGCTATCTCTGGGACCTACGCTCTACTTTTCTTCCTTTCCACATTTATCCAACCTATTTCCTCTTTCTTGGATACTCTTCTCTCCTGCCTCTGCTTATCAGAATTCTTTCCATGTGTAATCTATGCTCTCATGAAGTTTGCCTGATCATCATACATGGAAGTAATCCCTCTTTTTAACACTTGTGGCTCCACATCTGTACTTTTCTTTAAAATCTTATATCTGTATTTTGCATGATATGCATTCACCTTCCTATCTTATATTTCTCTGGATTTAGTCTCTTTGGGGGAAGAATCAAGATCTGGTTCATTTTAGCAAGCTGCACATATTCAAGCATGTAGTAAATGCTCAACAAGTAAATATTAGTGAATACTTATTCATTATCTTATACATATATTTTAGAGATGCAAAGATACAGCAAGACACAGTTGGACTGAAATTAGGGAAATACAGTGTTTCTTCATCACCTAAACTGAAAAGACGGTAAAAAGTGTTTCAGGGGGCACCTGGGTGGCTCAGTCTTTAGGCGTCTGCCTTCAGCTCAGCTCATGATCCCAGGGTCCTGGGATTGAGCCCCGCATCGGGCTCCCTGCTTGGTGGGAAGCCTGCTTCTCCCTCTCCCACTCCCCCTGCTTGTATTCCCTCTCTCGCTGTGTCTCTCTCTGTCAAATAAATAAATAAAATCTTTTTTAAAAAAAAATTGTTTCAGGAAGGAGGATATGATCCGTTCCATCAAATGGCTCTTTTAAAAAAATTTTTGTTTATTATGGTAAGAACATTTAACATGGTATCTACCCTCTTAACAGAGTTTTAAACATGGAATATGTTAGTGTTGACTATAGGTACAATATTGTACAGCAGATCTCAGGAGCTCATAGTGTGGCTTGGCAAGAGCAGTTCTAGTAGAGTTTTGTGGAGCTTAGCATCTGAGAGGAGTCTCTTCAAGAGAGAGGGGAGAGGGAAATTGGAAAGGCTGGCGGTAAACAACTCTTCTGGGAAAACGGATTCTGAAGGGGAGAGAAATGGAGTGAAATGATTTCAGGAGAGGGAAAAGTTTATTTTTTTTTCTTAAGATGAGAAAAATAATGGCTAGTTTATAAGATGATCTGAAAAATGGTGTAAGAAAAAGAGGGAGAAAGGCTGGAGGGCACTGAATCTCTGGAGGCGTTGATGTGAGGAGCCCAGGCACTTCATCTGTGGTAACAGCTGGGGAGGCCGTGGTGGAGGACCTGGCATCGAAACAGTCGACTTGGAGGCTGATCCAGGTTTCAATGAAATTCTTTTGAAATTTCTTAGCAACACATGCTGGGGGGCCTGTATGTTTAGACGGAAGGGCTAAAAAGAGCAATCAGGGTCTATCCTGTTTAGCCTTGACATTTTGTAGAAAAAGATCCCAGAAACCTAAAGAAACTTGTCTGTATCAATGAAGAATAAAAAGGAGGTTAGAATTCAGATGAGCTCACTTTCTGTTCAGACAGAACTTCCCTGTATTGCGTTGTTTAGGGTGACATTTGGCTTGCCCTGACACCCAGTGCTCCTGTGTGGGGGGTAGTTCATGAGTCTGTGGTAAATGAATCCTCAGTCTCCTGTTAGACAGCTTTGTAGGGCTTCCTCCAGGGATTTTTGAGTTAGCACCCAAAGGGAGAGTGAAAGGATTGAGTCTCCTATTACTCTGTGTAAAGCCTTTCCCACAATAGATATTCAATACATTTTGTCACACCTTGGGTTTTCTTCAAGTAGCTGAAGAGAATGATACTTTCTCAACATTAGTTGGTGTTTGTTGTTGGGAATAAGAAGGAATAAAGGACATAGTACCTGCTCTCAAAAGGGCCAACCAGACAGCTGAGGGAATGAAGAGCTGCCAAATGAAGTTGTGAGGAACACAAAAGGAGATTTAAATTCTGACAGGAAGAATTCCATGAAACTTCAGGGAGGAACAGGTTGCAGTGAGGCCTCTTTAGTTTAAGGGAACTACCCAGGAAAGGCCCAGAAGAATACAAAGACTCTGGATATCTACTGGTTATGGAAGCCTCTTATGACAGGAAGTACAATTATGAAACCATTTCATAATTCCTATCAGTACATAGCTCATGTGATAATGGAGAAAAAAGTTTTCCTCAACCCTCTTAAGGTCCTTGGGTGGGTCTGAAAATTAAACTGACAAAAACAGAGTAACAGGAGAAAAGTCTACACATTTTACAGAATGTTTACATGTATAAGGAATCTTTACAAGACAATGAACACACGAAGAAGTTACCAGAGCAGGAAGCTTTTATACCTTTTAGATAATCAATAAATTTGTGAAGAATTGATAAGACAAAGGGGTTGGATATAGGGTTAGTGAATGTTAAAGAAGCTGAGAAGAGGGCGCCTGGATGGCTCAGTTGGTTAAGCGACTGCCTTCGGCTCAGGTCATGATCCTGGAGTCCCGAGATCGAGTCCCACATCGGGCTCCCTGCTCAGCAGGGAGTCTGCTTCTCCCTCTGACCCTCCTCCCTCTCGTGCTCTCTCTCATTCTCTCTCTCACAAAAAAAAAAAAAAAAAAAAAAAAAGCTGAGAAGATAAGGGTCCGTTTAACAGGGTTTGTTTATATAGATTTCTTGACCCCAAATTCCCTGTCTCTGGTGATGAAAATGTCTGCCTTCCTCCTGGTACAGGAGGTACCCCCTGGTAGAAGGTATGTTTCATATGGGAGATTTATGACCCATTTCAGGGAAGAAGGGCAGTTGGGAGAAGGTTAGTGTGACCTTCCTACTTCTGCCATTTTCTCAAATTCAGGTTAAGATATTCAGTATGCCAAGGAGCCATATTTTGTGGTAGCGTATCCTGAACCCCATCATAAAGAAATATGGAAATAGAGGTGGTTAAGGATCCTACATGCCCTGTTGCCTTGTTTTCCTTAATCATGACTGACTCATCAAATACTGGTCTTGCAGTCACTCTGTGAATCTAACCCGGTAGAAACATCCTATTTTCATTTTCCCTCCAGGGTGCTGTATTCAAGAAGTCCTCTTTCCCTCCTTTGGATATTTATTTGATACTTACTGTATAATGACATTCATTTTTCTAAGAGACACACAACAATTTTAATGGTTTGTTAGTGACAAAGAAGGCTTATTCCCATTTTATTGTATAAATCTTGAGTTAGAAAACTGTCTTTCTCTGTCTTACTTCACTTAGCATAATGTTGTTTAGCTCCATCCATGTTGCAAATGGCAAGGTCTCATCCTTATTTATGGCTGAGTAATATTCTATTGTTTATATATACCACATCTTCTTTATCCATTCATCTATCAATGGACACTTGGGTTGCGTTCATATCTTGGCTATTGTAAATAATGCTGCATTAAACATAGGGGTGCATATATCTTTTCGAGTTAGTGTTTTTATTCTCTTTGGGTAAATACTCAGTAGTGGAATTACTGGATCATATGGTAATTCTAATTTTAATTATTTGAGGAACCTTCATACCATTTTCTGCAGTGGCTGTACCAATTTACATTCTCATCAACAGTGCACAAGTGTTCCCTTTTCTCCACATCCTCGCCAATACGTTATTTCTTGTATTTTTGGTACTAGCCATTCTGACTGGTGTGAGGTGACATCTGATTGTGATTTTGATTTGTATCAGTGAACTTTGATTTTCATGTAACCTACTTATTTTTCTTTCATTTATAAAATATTTAAGAGGAAAGTAATGTGGTTTTATTTTATTTTTATCTGGTATCATTTTAATTGCACTCAAATTGTTTCAGTTTCAGTTGAACAATGAGAATACTATATTTGAATATTATTTTGAAACTCAATACGTTGACATAATACTCTGTTTTTTTCTTTTTTCTTTTTTTTTACTTATTAAAGTCTAGTTTGTGGACTGATAAAGTCCTCATTTTTAATGTTTAATGTAAGTAATTTCTAAATAAACAATGAAAATTTTTCCTTTATTCAGAAAGTTTTTCCTTTCCTTTGCCTTATTTTACAAATATAAATATATATAACATATGTGACTATATATGTGTGTATATATATATAATCAGTGTTCATGAAGGGGAATGAGGAAAGGAAAGAATATTTGGTAATATGCTTATGAAAATCTCAAAAGACTGCAGACCCTCTGTAATGATGCCAACTCTTGGAGAACACTGGGAGTTATAACAAGAAGTGGAAGAGAGAGGACAGGCTTATGCCGCTCCCATCAATTAGTCTAGTCCTAGTGAACTGGCAATAACAAGTCACAATATGCTGGAAACTTATGGCAACCAGCTGTTTCAAAACAACTGATATGTAAATTCTATGGGTAATGATTAGATTCTTTTTGGCTAAGGAAAAAGGAGCCAAAAGTGTGCACTTAATAGAATATAGAGAGAAGGTTGCATCTCAGGTTTGTGGTTACAACTAATGAGTCCTGTAGCAGTTTGCTCTTGGTTCTGTTTGTCTAAGATAAATAAATGACACTTTAGATAAATCCAAGAAAACCAGGTTCTCCTATTAACAGTAACATAGACTGCTCTTTGAAGAATCTGCAATAGTATACCACTAAGGCTTAAATGATACCATTCTTTACGTAGACAAATCAAAGCCAAAGGGTTTTCCTTTTCCTTTTTTTTTCTTTTTTAAGATTTTATTTATTTATTTGAGAGAGAGTGAGAGAGATCACAGAGGGAGAGGGAGAGGGAGAAGAAGACTTCTCATTGAGCAGAGAGGCTGACACAGGGCTGGGATCCCAGGAGGACCCCGGATCATGACCTGAGCCGAAGGCAAACACTTAACCAACTGAGGCCCTTAGGCGTTCCGCTGAAGGGGTTTTCTTAAAAGACATTTTCTGACAGGTTAAGTTACCTTTAAGGTTAATGGCAAATTGAGCTAGAAAATAATTCCTTATCTCTTAAGGAATGGTGACTGTACCTTACAGATAGGCACCATTATGGTCATATCTGCTGTTAAAATACTCAAAAGCTTCCATAATAGTTGGTCAGTAGCTGTTCTCTGAGCTGGTCCTGTGTCCCTCCTGCTATGCAGTCGCCCTCCTTAGCCCCTCCACCAGGACCCCTCAGATCTCCCTAAGTTCTAGCAAATGGCTAATTTCTGTCATCTCTGGGTATTTAGGACCCTGCTTAGGCTGGATCTAACCCAGACTGGTCAATATATGTGCTGAGCTGTTTTTAAAATATTTTAAATATGATCATTTCATACATTTTTTTTCTAAAGGAGTCCTTTGGAGTTCTAACTCTGGATAATTTCTTAAGTACTATTGATAATCTTTAAAAATCTTTGAGGCAAATGCTTAAAAGTCCAAATAAGAGCACATTTCTTCCTCTCATATGATCTTTGAGGCAAATGATTACTATTGATATTATCAATTAATCAGAAAGCACGATGGTAACATTTTAGGCTTTATTTTAGGTCTTTGTGGTTAAGTGAAACTTAATGAATGTTCAGGAAGTTATATATTGAGGCTTTGACACTTGTGAGAGAAAAAAAAATGAAAGAAATCTTGTTCTGAGGCTTCTGATGGCTTGAAAAATTAAACACGTCTTCTTGTTTATTAGAGTCAGAAAAACGTGTATTCAACGAAGAACACCAGAAAAAGATAATAAAAGCTTTTTCCTGTGGGGAACAGAGTTGATACATACTGTTACTTTTCCCATACAATTCCTTATGTGCTCATAATAGTTTGCCTTAATCCCTCAACCTTCTCTGGTGATCTGTGCGTCTGTTCTGCAACTGTCAAATGCGTGCTTGTTGATTTCCACGCCTCCCATTTGTGGAAATTACCCGGCTGTTCCTGCCTCTCTTCCTCTGTGGAAGAGGGACAATGCTGGGCACTGGAAACAATCCTGGCATGAGAGAAGAGGTGGGGTGGGTAGAGGAGAGAAACACTCAAAGGGCAATAATTTCCACCAAATAGAGAAAGTGTTTCTGCTTGCAGCCGTCTCCTCCAGTGGGTGAGAAATTCATTTCTGGCAGAGGATCTAGGAGCACCTGCCCCTTCTGCAGAATCACGCCAGGAATGAGAAGGCCATGGAGGATGTGATGGGGTCACAGGGTGCGGGGGTGTGAGGGCTCTCTCACCACCTCCACCACCACTCCCTCCTTCCCCTTAGAGGATTTCGCCCCGGCTTTCATAATGAAATCAGATGTTCTAGGACAAAAGGTTTCTACAATTACCTTTGAAAATGTCATATGCAGTAGTCACATCTTGCAGATTCATTATGCATTGTGCCTTATTGAAAACCCTGAACAGGGGCGCCTGGGTGGCTCAGTCGGTTAAGCGTCTGCTGTCCGCTCGGGTCATGATCCCAGGCCTGGGATCGAGCCCTGCATCAGGCTCTCTGCTCAGCTGGAAGCCCGTTTCTCCCTCTCCCTCTGCCCCTGCTGTGTTCCCTCTCTTGCTGTCTCTCTCTGTAAAACAAATAACATCTTAAACAAACAAAAACAAACAAAAGCCAAACCTCTGAACAAATCCTACAGGAAAGAAATCTAGCTTGTTTCAGGTAACCCAGCAATTCCTAAGTATTCTTGGAACATGGACTACTTGTATTTCAAGAAAGACCTACTTCCATCTCAACAGATGAAATGCTGCACAAAAACCTTGAGTGGGCAAAACTGTATCCTGGCACTTCTATTTGGGTAATTTTAGGCAAGTTATGAAACATTGGCCCTCCTGAGTCTCAGTTTCTTTGTTTATAAAATGGAATAATAGTGCTTTCCCCTGGGCTTATTGTGAGAATTAAATGAAATACCTGGTATATTACACCTCCACACAGGGCCAGCATTTAGTGAATACTCCATAAACGTGAATTACTTACCATTCTGTCAGAGCCCCTCACATCTTGTGTGTTTTCTCATCCCTCCTTTAAGCCAACTTTACAGGATTTTTTTTTTAAACTAGAATTTAAGGAGAATTTAAGAGTACCTACCTACCTTATTTATTTATTTATTTATTTATTTATTTATTTATTTATTTATTTA
>NW_023270504.1:1369141-1437738 GCF_011800145.1 Mirounga leonina
TTATTTATTTATTTATTTATTTATTTATTTATTTATTTATTTATTTATTTATTTGGCTCCACACCCAGCACGGGGCTTGAACTCATGACCCTTGGACTCCCGACTGAGCCACCCAGGTGTCCCCAAAAGGGTACCTTATTAAAACCCACAAGTCACTGTCTTTCTGCTTCTCTGTCTGCACAGCTGGGAAAGAACTCTTGGAGGCCTAGTTTTTTTCTAACCGGTTTGTAGAAACAATGAGCTCTCTTCCATTTACTTTAATCTGTGGGTTTGGTGAACATTAACATCCATCCATTAAGCATGGCATAAATTTTGTGAAATATGGCATATTTTCCAGAGATCAATTGCCAGTGGTAATGTGTGAATATAGATTCTTAATGCCAGGAATCTGTTTATTGAAACAAAAAGAGACCATGAATAATAAGAATGATTTTCTGTAAGGTGCTATAAATTTACTCTCAAATACCATTTGGTTTATACTTAATTGGTTATAAAGACAAGTTTGAATTTTTATATCTACTCAGGTTTTCATCAGTTTGTCTTTTAACCTCATAATATATATCATATATTTTTTTCTATTTTGGCATGTCATTAATTGCTACTGGATCTCATTGAGATAGGATAATAAGCCATAAAAAATAATATTTCTTTTTGCTATTGTAGGTATTTTAGCAATCTCTATGGAGTTCATCTTTTTTATATGTGCATAGAGAATGATTTTAATGCTCATGGTGTTCTCTTGAATTCCAATGCCCCAGGTAATATGATTGTCTGGTTAAATTATAAAGAAGCAAATGCACAATTTAAATGCTAATTTTGCTTTTTCTCCCTTAAAAAAATACTTATCAATTAAACAAAATAGAGTAAGAGAGATTGTCTACAATTTAATATTTTGTTTCAAAATGGAAAACATTTTGTGAAACATATACAATCCTCCTAACATCTTGCAAAATACTATTAAGACACATAGTACTAAAGACACATAACTCAAGAAATCAGAAGCCCTTTGAACAAGCAATGTGAGCAATTTCAAGGTAACACAGTGTCGCTGGGATCTGCCATATCATCTCAGCAATGTAAACATTGCCAAGGCCTCCATTCTGCCTTAAATTAGTTCAGAAATATTTGAAATGTGTTACCTCTGCAGCAGCTTCCCTTAGTTGTGTGCTTGGGGTTCCAACGGTCTTTCTCTTTTGAGTGTGGTATAAATGCAGTATATAAATAATCTGATGAACTCTTCAGAAAACTGTGAGAGCACAGAACTGGGAAAGCTTGGCGGAGCCTTAGGTGCCATCAGAGCTACCGAGAGTGCCTAATATAATTAGATAACTGGCCTAGGTAGCATCTAACTGGTAAAAACATTAAAACAGTAATCTCTACCACTTATTTGGTTAGTACTTACTCTGTAGTTTGCTTTGTTCTCCCCAGAAGTCCCTCTGAGCTTCTATCCTTCTGTCAATTCCAGACCTTTGGAGGAGTGCTTGATTTCTAGATGTCGTGGCCCCGCTCCCGAAAATGTCCAGCAGTCCATGGAGACGTGTGCAGTACTGCAATTCACGCTCAAGGGTTCATTGCCCTGGGATGCGGGGAAAGGGAGGACGGAATGCTGGAGCAAGTAGCATATCTGTGAATCACCAGTCCCTTAGTCTTTCAAGCTTATGGCTAATTGTTTGTACATTTAGGCACAGGCCTCTGGATTGCAGTTTTCTTCAATAAGGGTGATAAACCCTGTTTTTTTTTTATCAAGGTGCTGTGGGCTTGACCCTTTGAAGAAAACAAAGCCTTGGAATAATTTAGCTAGAATTTCCTTGAAATACGATTACACCTTCCATAAATATTCTAGACTTCTAGCTTGAGGGGTTTTTTGTTGTTGTTGTTTTGTTTTTCCCTCTTGTCATAGCCAAATATCTCAGTTCCATTACATCTGGTCTATCATGCCCTGTGGTACTTGAGAGTCTAAAATTATTCACCTCCCAGCCACTTGGTTCAGCAGACCCATTAGAAGTTGGTTTTGAGGAGTCCATGCTCGGAGGAGATCCTCCTGATAGGATGGAACTCATGAAAAATTGTATAGTAGTGACCTTGGTTTAATCATCCATACTCTCCTTTCTTTTTGTGCTTCTTATAGACCTTTCCTTTCTAGACCGTCAAGGTAGAGGTACTCCACCTCTGTCCCTCTCCCCTACATCTCCTGGGCATTAGGTACACAGCACCAGAGACACACTGTCAATTTGTTGCTTGTCCCCCTTCAAGCAATCTCTTTTGTCTAGGGTGAACTAGTCAAATACCAGAATTCACGGGGATGTCTGCAGTTCCAAATAGGATGCTTGATGAATGGATGAATAGGATGCTCACTTAAATGAATACTAGATTTATACTAGGTGGATGGGAAAGGTAGAATAGGTATGTTTTGGGCCAGAGTGGGGCTTCCACAGAGCTGTTTAAACAATAATCATCAGAACACCTTTTGTTAGGACTGTTATGAATCTGACCAGCGGGCAGTTCAACACATAATGACAAAAGGCTTTGCTGTGATGATCATGTGAAGAGAAAAGGGACCTTTCCTACCAGGAGCTCTGTCATTTCTCTTTGAGGCAGGGTGCTGATAGAGGCTGCGGGGCCAAGCTTGGCAACAAGGCCTATCGCGAATTTTCTGGCTTCAACAGATCCTGTAAAGAATGCATCGCTTCTCTTTCCTAAAGTCTCCAGAAGCTTCTACATGGGGTTTAGAAAAGATAGGATTGAGAATGGAGATAAGAAGGGCTTGAGGAGAGAGCTACCGGAGGCTGAAAGAGTTAGCCTTCCTCCAGTCTCCTGCTGCTTTCTAATCTCAGGCCTTCCTGATTCCAGCTGAACCTACAGCAGGGGACTGGGGGACTGGAGTGGGGACCCCACCCACTAATGCCTCCACCTAGAACAGGTGTGGTCTGATTCTAGAAGCTGTCGAAGTAGCTAGCAAAGGTGGTGAGGAAAATCACACAGAATTTATGCCCACTGACCTGGTCTCTTGGTCAATCCCTCACTTCCCTGAAGAACTGACCAAAGCTGAGAGCCTAACTTTTGTTTGTTTGTTTGTTTGTTTATTATGTTATGCAGTAGGTGCCCTCTTTAATACCCATCACCAGGCTAACCCATCCCCCCCCAGAACCCTCCGTTTGTTTCTCAGTTCATAGTCTCTCATGGTTCGTCTCCCCCTCCAATTTCCCCCCCTTCATTCTTCCCTTCCTGCTTTCTTCTTCTTCTTTTTCTTTCTTTCTTTTTTTTTTTTTTTTTTTAACATATAATGTATTATTTGTTTCAGAGGTACAGGTCTGTCATTCAACAGAGAGCCTAACTTTTTTCCTTCATCTTATTTTCATCCTGTTGTTGATAATACAAATTTGCCTTAGCCCACTTAGTATTTTAGGGGTAAAGATGACCTGGTTATATACATCGAATAGCCGGGATTGAATAAGAAGACCTGTACCAGGTGGCCTGCGTTTGAATCCTGTTGACCACTGTTGTAAACTAGGTGTGTAACATAAAATGCATGTAACTCATCCACAAGGGGCTGATAAAAATCCCATACAACAGGCCCCTCTCTGCAGCTTGATTTCCACTTGCTGAGCTTTTGAAACAGTATTTCCTGGTTCTCTTCTAATCCCTCTGGCTTCTTTCTCCTAATCTCTTGGCAAACAGTTTCCTCACCCTCAGAATTCTGTACTGTTTTCAAAAAGGACAGTTTCCTAACAGTGACATCATCCTCTATGCATGCACTGATGAACACATGTCCCTGTCTCCAGTCCAAAGCTTTTCCCAGAACTCCAGCATGTTTCTTTTTGTCTATCGCAAATGGATACTTCAGGTCCCTCAAGCATCATGACATATTCTATGCAGAATTAATGCTCTCTTTCTAAACTTCTTACTCAAACTAGGTCTTCCTATTATTATCTTCTGAGTTAATGGAATCATCAAGAATCCAGCCATCAGAACAAGAAATTTAAAGCTTATCTTCTCTATCCTTCATTCTCGATAGCCCATGGGTTAAATCTGTCCTGTTCTTTTGTCTCCAGCGCTCTTGTCTTAATAAGCTTCATCTTTTTTCCTTGGACTGTTATAATAGCTGAGGAATTGGCTTTGCTACAAACCATTCTTCACACTTTTGCTAGGGGATACTTTTAAAATGCAAATCCCATCCTTCACTCCTCTGTTAAACATCTAACTATTATCTAAAGCAACATTGTCAGTAGAAACATAACATTAGACACATACGTAATAGAAAGAATTTTACTAACCAATTAAAAACAAAAGACAGGTGAAATTCATTTCAATTATAGATTTTTAATTTTGCCCAATATATTCAAAACATTACCACTTCAACATGTAATCAGTTAAAAATAATAATGAGGTATTTAAAATTCTTTTTCATTCTAATTCTTTGACATCTGGTGTGTACTGTTTTACAGTTAACAGCACGTCTGACTTTGAGCTAGCCACATCTTAAGTACTCACAACCACATGTAACTGGTGGCTCCCATTCTGGTCTACATTGGAGTAAAACATAAAACATCCAAATTAATATGCATGGCTTGTGAAGGGCCCTGATTATCTGCTTCTGTCCTACATCTATCTACAGCGTCATTGCCACTAGTTTCTTTACGAACTCTGTATTCCATTCTACCGAAAAATTTCAAGACTTACTATGTTTTTGGCATCCATTTGTAACCAAACTAATATGAGTTCTCTCCTTGGTGAGTTACCGATAGAGACTACCCCAGGTAGACTCGTCCTACAAGGGAAACTATTTCTAGCAAATATGGAGATCACAGGGAATAACTTCCAAAGCTGTGACTCCCTGAGCAGGGGTGATTAGGTTATTTTTATTTAGGGTTAGGATGAATATTCAGAAAGGGGAGCTTTGTCACTGCATGTAAAGGCAGGCATAAGGTTGTGCAAGTACTTAGAAAACATGCCTCTACATTCATCCTATGTCATGTTCATGAAGTTTTTGCTCCTCCTACAGGGGAGATTTTAACATTATAATGAAGCAGAGGTAACCAGCAGACCAGGGGCAGGGGCTATGGGCATGTAGCTTATACATGGGGGTCTTGGGTGCGCTAGCTCAGGGAAGGAGTTCAGGTCCTTGATTACTTTTGAAACTGCACTGGGAGTTTTACCAGATATTTATTGTCCCTGATCCAGTTAGGCTGTTTCCTGGCCTGGTAGAGACTGTTAGTGTTTGCATTCCCTCTGTTCCCTGAAAATCCTTAACTAGTGCGGTTTTTGGATATCTTTGTAATTCCGACACCTCTTAGGAAGTTCTGCAAGAAGTGTGCTCTTCCAAGCAGGGCACAGATCATGGAAAATAGCTGGGGACCTACAATGACTTCTCTTGGGTCATGGAAGCTGTATCTGTCTTTCTTTTCCTGGGGAACCCTAACCCTTTCTGCTTATACATTCTTTCCCTTTGCTTGGAAGAGCACCCCATTTCATCTACTCCGTGATCTGCTTACTTTTTACATCACCCTCTCTGAAATCTCTCTACTACTGCTGAAGACCCAGACGCCCACTGTGCTTGCACACATCCAGGTTCACACACGAATGAACAGCAGCAATCCTTATCTGGTGCCTAACTAGCCAATCAACCACTGGTCCGCTCTCCAATCCTGGGAGATCAGGTATAGTGGAATTTATCCTTGCTCGGCGTAAGGAAGAGGCAAAAAATTGAATCAATTTTTTATTTTATTGCTTTCACTTGTGTTCTGAGCAAACTATTTCTATTATTTTGGCTATAATTTGCAAGCCTGCTTTTTTTCTAATATAAACATTCAAAGCCTCATGAAATTATAATATTTATAGCTGTTATATATTTCTTTTATAATGCTAAAATCTCAACAACACTTCTTCAGAAAAGGAGACTGTAGAATTTTAATTAATTAATTCACTAATCATTCTTTATGTAATTAGTTTTTCTTTATTCTTTAGCTGTAACACAAATAACTTATAAAACAAGTTTCAAGAGTACTGTGTGGGGCATTTTGAAGTCTGCATTTATATTATGAAAAAGAATATCTATATTTCTAAATAAACATGCCCTTTGTGAGTATTCTGGATTGTTTACAGTGAGGTCCAGGAATATTTTTCTGAATATGTTTGTTTATTTATTTATTTATTTATTTATTCATTTATTTATTTATTTTTAAAGATTTTATTTATTTGACAGTGAGAGATACAGTGAGAGAGGGAACACAAGCAGGGGGAGTGGGAGAGGAAGAAGCAGGCTTCCCAAGGAGCAAGGTGCCCAATGTGGGGCTCGATCCCAGGACCCCGGGATCATGACCTGAGCCGAAGGCAGACGCTTAACGACTGAGCCACCGAGGCGCTCCTGAATATGTTTATTTTTAATTACATGTGTACTGTGGAAATTTGTCCTCCACGTAACAGTATCTAATGATGCAGAAGTATATCTCCAAATCCTCCTGCCTTTATGAGAAACAACCACTTCTAGCAGTTTTTCCAAATATCCTTCTAGAAGTTTACTATAAATCTACACACATACATTTCTGTTTTCCTCTTCTGTATAAATGAGATAATATTAGAATTTTTTGTGACTTGAATTTTTAATTTACCACGGTGTTGGAGATCTTTCCATATCAGTACATAGGAATCTACATTGTTTTTTTTCTTATTTTATTTTTAAGTTTTTACTTAAATTCCAGTTAGTTAACATACAGTGTAATATTAGTTTCAGGTGTAGAATATAGTGATTAAACACTTCCATACAAATCTGCATCATTTTTAAGGCTTTTTTTTTTTTAAAGGAATGTTAGGTTCACAACAAAATTGAGAGGAAGGAACAGAGATTTTCCATATGCCCTCTGTCCCCACATATGAAGAACTTTCCCCATTAACAACATCACTCACTACAATGGTATATTTGTTACCAGGGATGAACCCACAGTGACACACTGTAAACATCCAAAGCCAACAGTTTACCTTAGGGTTCACTCTTGGTGTTGTACAGTCTATAAGTTTGGATAAATGTATATTGACTTATACCTATCATTGCAATATCATACAGAGGAGTCTTGTTGCCTAAAAATCCTCTGTGTTCTGCCTGTTCATCCTCCCCTTGACTATCAGCAACCATTGATTTTTTTTTTCTGTCGCCATCATTTTGCCTTTTCCAGAATGCCATATATTTGGAATCATACAGTATGTATGTAGCCTTTTTCAGATTCATTTCTTTCACTTAGTAATATGTATTTAAGGTTCTCCATGTCTTTTCATGGCTTGGTGGCTTATTTCTTTTTAGCCTTGAATAATATACCATTGTCTGAATGTACTAGAGTTTATCCATTCACCTACTGAAAGGCATCTTGGTTGTTTCCAGGTTTTAGCAATCATGAATAAAGCTGCAATAAACATCCATGTGCAGATTTTTGTGTGGACATAGTTTTCAGCTCCTTTGGGTAAATACCAAGGAGCACAATTGCTGGATCACATGGTAAGAGTATGTTTCGTTTTGTGAGAAACTGCCAGGCTGTCTACCAAAGTGGCTGCACCATTTTGCATTTCCACCAACAATGAATGAGAATTTCTGTTCCACATCTTTGCTAGCATTTGGTGTTGTCAGTGTTCCAGATTTTGACCATTCCAATAGGTGTGTAGTGATATCTTGTTGCTGTTTTAATTTGCATTTCCCTGGCATATGATTGGAACATCATTTCAGATGCTTATCTGTGTATTTTCTTTGGTGAAGTGTCTGTTAAGGTCTTTGGATCATTTTTTTAATTGGGTTGTTTATTTTCTTATTGTTAAATTTGAAGAATTCTTTGTGTATTTTGAGTTACAGTCCTTTATTAGCTATGTCTTTTGCAAATGTTTCTTCCAGTCTGTGGATTGTCTTCTAATTCTTTTGGCATTGTCTTTCACGGAGCAGTTTTTAATTTTAATGAAGTCCAGCTTATCAATTCTTGCAAGTCTTTCTTTTGTAGATTGTGTCTTTGGTGTTGTATTTGTCATTCTTTTTTTTTTTTAATTGAGATATAATTGACATATAAGATTTTATTAGTTTCACGTGTACAACACAATGATTCCATATTTGTAGGTATTGCAAAATGGTCACCACATTAAATCTAGTTAACATGCATCGCCATACAGTTACAAATATTTTTCTTATGATGAGAACTTTTTTTTTAAAGATTTTATTTATTTATTTATTTGAGAGAGAGAATGAGAGAGAGAGCGCGCACACATGAGAGGGGGGAGGGTCAGAGAAAGAGGCAGACTCCCTGCCGAGCAGGGAGTCCGATGTGGGACTTGATCCTGGGACTCCAGGATCATGACCTGAGCTGAAGGCAGTCGCTTAACCAACTGAGCCACCCAGGCGCCCCGATGATGAGAACTTTTAAGATCTATTCTCCAAGCAACTTTCAAATATATAATACAGTATTATTAGCTATAGTGCCATATTGTACATTATATGCCCCTTTGTCATTCTTTTTAAAACCTGTATTGATTGACATTTAAATGGATTTCAACATTTCACTATCACAAAGAATGCAGCAACAAACATCCTTGTTCAAATGTCGCTAGGCATGTGTATGCTCTATAGGATACATTCCTATAGGTGAAATGAATGAGCCAAGAATATGCCAGTTTAAAATTTTGTTAGATATTGCTAATTCCACCTCCCCCCGCCAAAGACTACTAGTTTCCATTTGCATCTAGAGGATAAAGAATAGAAACAAGAACTTTAAGTCACTGCGATTTGTTGGTGACAAGAGCACTGGGTCAGGCATTGGAAGAACTGGCTCCTATTCCGTTTTCTGATGCTCTAATTAGCTCTGTGACATGGCATGAATCACTCAACCTTCCTGCCTCTCTGGGTCCTTTAACAAGCTACCTCACAAAAATGCTGGTGGATATAGTTTCTAGCCTTGGCTTTCAAGCATGTAGCAGAATTTTTTTTTTTTTAAGATTTTTATTTATTTATTTGAGAGAGAGAGCACATGAGAGGGGGGAGGGTCAGAGGGAGAAGCAGACTCCCTGCTGAGCAGGGAGCCCGATGTGGGACTCGATCCCGGGACTCCAGGATCATGACCTGAGCCGAAGGCAGTCGCTTAACCAACTGAGCCACCCAGGCACCCTATGTAGCAGAATTGAACACACTTACCATGCACTTTATGAAGCCTGCATTTCCAAATTAATGTGCTAAATCTTTCACTTGCCTAAATTCCTTTAGAATGGAGCCAAACTCAGAGAGAAGGTAAGACCTCCAGGACCCACTCAGATTCTCAGAAGCCAGCACTGCATTTGGCGTTTGCGGTCTGAATGCTGCTTTGGCTCAGACCCCTGCTTTTGGCTGAGTATCTGAGGCTGGGAGTGATTCCAGGCAGGCGGCAGACGCTCACTTAGAAAGAGAGGAGCAGGGCCAAGATGTGCAACAAATCCACTTGACAAGCATTCTAGGGGGAAAATGCTGTGTTGCCAGACTAACCTGTTTCTCAGTGTTCACAGGAGGAGATTTTCCATAATAAGAGTTTTATTTGCCACACTTGTGCCAGAATAGGTTTCAGCCAGTGACTCCAGTTAACACTGTCTTTTACCAACATTAATACTATCATCACTGTAAATGTTTGTTTGGTTTAAACACGACGGTACTGTGAGGTGGTGGAGATGAAATCGATGGCTCAGGTGAACCTAATTCCAGGTTTTGCTGGAAAAGTGAGAAAGTGATTAGAGGGTCAGCTATTTCTATTTTCTTTCTCCCTTTCAAATACTTACTTCAAAGGAGAAACAGAATGAAAGGATATTCAAGCCAGAATTCTGACACCGGGGAGATTGTCGAGTGATGCCCGTCTGTGGTGTTTTCTAGGCCACTGGCTCTTCTCTATTGCTATCCGTTGGAGTTCCTGGTTTTGAAAAAGATTGGCACAAGGTGGGGCATTTGGGGGACTCGCAAAGCTTCTGATTTAATTGATCTAGGGAATAGCCTGTCATCGGGATTTTTAAAGGTTCTTTCGCTGATTCGAATGCACAGCTCAGAGAACCAGAGTTCTAGTCTTATGCTACCCAATATGGTAGCCACAAGCTCCATGGGCCACTGAACACTTGCAACATGCTGGGATCGACCTGAGACATGCTCAGAGACGTGGACAAAAAAGGGCAGTAATATTAATAATTAACGTATTATTAATATCATACTTTAATATTACATAGCACACATAAATTTAATATTATATTAATAAGACCATTATTGGCATGGTATTAATAATTAACGTGTTCATAAAATACTATTTTAGGAATTGCATGTTAAAATAATATTTTGGATATATTGAGTTATATTACTAAAATTAACTTTACCTGTTTTGCTTTACTTTTTAAAGTGTGGCACTAGAAAATTTAAAATTACATACATGGCTCATGTTTGTGGTTGCATTACATTTCTGTTGGGCCGTGATTCTGTGCCATCAGCTTAAGCAAGATCTCTGATCCTGCCTGTGCATTTACAGACTATTAAGATCCAGGATACTGTTTAGAGGGGAGGGGGTAATTTCCATTTCTTATGACCATAGGAAAATTTTCCCCTATATCATAGAGTCAACCACCTTGGAGACATCACCGCCAACCTAATGTCCTCTGTTACCTCTTATATCCCTGCTGTCATGCCAAGGTAAATGTATCAAAACTTTTTTCTGCTTTCTAAAATAAGTTTGAAACTGCAAAGGTGAATACTGTTCTCAAAGAATCCTCTCCTATGCCTAAAGCTTGCTATGAAACCACTGACTTCCTCGGTGAAGAATGTAATGAGTGTGGAGAGAAATTCACTGATCTCTCCAAAGAGAAAAAAAAAAATCATATGACTTTGAATCCTAGAGCATCAGATGGCCTCTCTTTCATAAAGTTTTTATTCCAAGGGAGAATTTGAGAAGCATAATAGCATAATATTGAACCAATCTGCTAGGAATTTTAAACACCATTTTTCTTAGTAGTCAGTCCTATTTCCTAGCAATGGAAAAGCCAGAAGGCAAAATTTCCTAAGAACAAATTTACAGGGATATAGGATTTATTCAAAATGTATCTGCCAAGGAAATCTGTGAATGAAATCTCCTTTGTTTTTTAAAGATTTTGTTTATTTATTTGACAGAGAAGTACACAGCAAGAGAGGGAACGCAAGCAGGGGGAGTGGGAGAGGGAGAAGCAGGCTTCCCACCAAGCAGGGAGCCTGATGCAGGGCTCAATCCCAGGACCCTGGGATCATGACCTGAGCCGAAGGCGGACACTTAACGACTGAGCCACCCAGGTGACCCTGAAATCTACTTTTTGTTAGATAATGAGTACATTACTTTGTAAAAGTTGAAATTTGAAATTTTAATGATTTTTATCTTAATCACTTTAGGGTTTTGTCTACCAGTTCCTTCTGTTATGTTCTAAGAAGATATAGATGAAAAAAGGTATAAGTTCTCTGCCCGCGACATTCATTTTTTGCTGTTCTTCCCTCTTCCTTCAATATCTCTTTAACTGGCAATTGAGAAAAGGCACAAAGCACATAGTTCAGGGAGAGCTTTAACCTTATTATCTTTGGTACTAATTTTATAGTTTTAAAAATTACCTAGCATTATAAAAGCAAGCTATAGTTCACATTTGTGTACCAATTTGAAGGCTCACAAAATAGCTGAATTTGGTGACATGAAGGAAAAACTCTTTTTTTTTTTTTAAGATTTATTTATGTATTTGAGAGGGAGAGAGAGAGCACGTGAGAGTAGGGGAAATGGCAGAGGGAGAGCGAAAGAGAATCTCAAGCAGACTCTCCACTGATCGCAGAGCCTGATCTCAGGACCCATGAGATCATGACCTGAACTGAAATCATGAGTTGAGTGGGACGCTTAATGGACTGAGCCACCCACGTGCCCCACAAAGGAAAAATTCTTAGACGCTTAACTGGCTGAACCACCCAGCCATCCCTCTATCCCCATTTTAAAAGTGAAGAAAAGGAAGCTTGAAGCAGTTGAGTTGACTTGCCCTGGAAACATACGACAAAGGAGAGACCCCAAATCATGACTTTTATCTCTCAAATTTGGTTATTTTTATCATTATATCCCACTGTCTATACACAAAATGACCTCGGTAAATGACCATAAATATTGTATGAGATTTCCAACATGTTTATTCCAACAAACTTCATCGTTTTGATCCCTTCCTGAAAGACTCTCCTTAGGGGAACTTACATTCTGATATACACAACGTACACAGATAGATCTTTGAAAACATTTTAAGTATTAGTTCTTGAAGGCTATAGTTTTAAATTCTGAAGAACTTAGGAGCATTTTTATCACATGAGGTTTTTGTAAGTAAAACTCTTGGGAGTATACATTTAAAAAAAAACGTAATATGCAATTAACTGAGAAGTTGATGCATTCTAGTTGCTTCTAAAAATCTAGTTTAAGTTGCAAAGCTTGTTGTTTCCTTTGAAGCTACATTGGCCTCAAGGATAATGGCATTTTTTCTTTTTGTGTGGCATTGATGGTGACTTAGTTTTCCCCTTTCCTTGAGAATTTGCATAGTTATGCACAAATTTGTATTATTATTCTCACCTTCATGGAGAAAGCCATGAAGCAAATTTAATGAGAGGGTTCCTTCTCCTTTAAGTTTTGGGATCTTTAGGTTAGGTTTATACTCTTCAAGTGTACACACTATCTTCAGAATCAGATATGTACAGGATTGCCTGTGTAGTGTTTTAATTTGGGTATAATTTCAGAATGTTACTGAAGTTGTTTTATTGACTTTGTTTGTCTCGCGATAGCCTAGGATATTTGGCTGCTATAGTCTGAACTCTGAGCCCCTGTCCTGTATACAATCAGATGGCAGGGGTTCCGTGAACTTTTGTTGCTATTTGAGTTTGAAATAAGGTCTTGTCTCTTATAAAAGCAACTGTTTGTAATTTGCTGAAAGGGTAAACTCAGAAACCACATGAGCACAGAAACACAGGGGACTCGGGTAAAGGGATTTTTAAATTAACCCAGACCCTATTTCCTACCATTTCAAGTTCTTTCAGTTTAATAACATCTGTTGCTCTTTGCCGCATGGTCCTCCAGGAGATGAATCAGCCCATCTTTGCAGAAGCTCTGAGTCCTCCCATATAATTCTTTCTGTTTATTGCTAGATGGTTCACACAGTTATTTTGGGACCCAGAAAATCAAATTATTGGTTTAGAAAGTCTTGAGGTTAGGGCCAGTTATTTTATCTCATGGGGCTTTTGGCAGTTCAGTTTGTCACTTGATTGACACAAAAACATGTGATATTTTTGTTATAGCCCATTTTAATTCACTGTGCCTTTTAGGACGACACAGAGAATGCCCAGTGGTCTCTCAGTGCAGGGGTCCCAACTCAAATGCCTATGGGCCTGGGCTGCTAAAAAACAAAAAACAAAAAACAAAAAACAAAAAAACAAGTAGTGTGGGCAGTGGGGATTGTGGCAAACTGGAGAGTAAACACTCCAATCAAGAATGGGGACTTGTGGGAACAGGAAGAATGTGTTCCTGATGGGATACATTAGTTATTTTTTTTTTTATTCTTTTAGGTATATGAGTTTCTCGTTTCTTCTGAATGTCACCAGTCTCCTGGAACCTTACTTGCTTCTCCCAGGTATGTCCCCACCTAGGAACCGAGGACTCTGTTGCTGATGTGTGGTGTTTTCGTTGATATGGTGCAGAGGTGTGAAAAAGTTTTTGTTGATATAGTCCAGAGGTGTGAAAAGACTGGGTTGAGTATCAACTGGGTTGATACTCAGAACCACCTGGTTCTTCTAATGGACGTATCAACCCAGTCCCCTTGTTGCTGGCCCTGGAAACCAGTATTGGACCCATCATGCTCAGGGCAGGCTCAGAGCCACGTACACTTTTTGCAAGAGACTTCAACTGTGTGCTTTCTCGTCTCATCAAATCCTTCTGCTTTTTGTCTTTCCAAATTCTCTTTGGCTAACAGTTCACCAAGGGGATCTCTTATAATTTTCCAATTGATAAATTGAATTTATAAAAAATATCTTTTCGGGGCCCCTGGGGTGGCTCAGTCAGTTAAGCATCTGACTCTTTATTTTGGCTCAGGTCGTGATCTCAGGGTTGTGAGATCGAGCCCCCAGCGGGCTCCATGCTCAGTGTGGAGTCTGCTTAAGATTCTGTCTCTCCCTCTCCATTTGCCCCTCCCCCGCTCTTAAAAAATAAATAAAAATAAAAATAAAAACAAAAAATATCTTTTATTTAATGTTTAGAGACTTGATGTGAGAGATAGAGGTTGCAGGAAGTGTGACATCTTGATTTAAACCTCATCTGTTTCTATTTTATAAAAGACAGTCAAATTATAAAAGAATAGAAATATGCTAAGTATGGAACTAGCATCTTCTTTTTTTAATCCTTCCTTCCTTTTCCCGTAACTAATGCCTATAGACTATAGACTATTTTGGTATAGCATAAGAAACCATTTATTTCTAGGAAGCTCCTAATTTTGTAGATGACCTTTTCCTTTAACTGCTCTTCTTGGCATTGGACATTCTACAATAATCTCTCAGCAACTTCTTTTTTGATTTTTTTTCCCTTATGCTTATCCTACTTGAGTGCCTAAGATCTCTCAGAAGGAGAATGTGGGACTAATTATTTAACATTAATTTATGTCTACATGCTGATGCAAAAGGGTTGAGTGACTAATCTTAAAATTCACATGTTCAAAAAAAAAATAGTGGAGACTGGGAGGGTAGCATATTAGTGGAATTCCAGAGTTGTGTGGAGGAAGGTCACCGATGAGTACTCAGAGCAGCTCTAGTTATTTGCCACCTTTAGAAATCTGAGATCATGAAAAACGTAGATCTAAACATCTTATTCACAGTCACATTTTTGTCTTATTTTTATTTGTCTCCCCAGAATTCATTACAGCTATTGGTATGTAACTGGTTCTCAATTAATGGTCATAGAAAAGATGATGAACTATCCCTTCTTTCAGAGATTTAAATTATTGGAATATATAGAAGCTTAGAAATATATATAATTATTAGAGTAGCTGCTATTTATTGAACACTTAATGTGCCAGGCATGCAGAGTTAATTGCTTTTCATATGACCTCATGTATGGTTGAGGACTAACTAATGCACAGAGAACTGAGGACATACAAGTGACAAGTGGCAGAGCAAGGGGAGGAAAGCACTAAGTTATTTTTGGGCGTTTACTCAGAGGGCATGAGTTGTAGTCCCACCTCTCCTCTCTCTGATTGTAGGAACTTGGTGAGGTTGCGTAAGCCTTACTGGGCTTCCCCTTCTCATGTGCAGAGAGGGACCATGACACCAGGCCCGCCTGGTCACAGACTTCCTGTGCGCATCTCATAAGAAAATAAATAAAACATCTTCTGGGAAGCTCTGAAATACCAGTGAGTGTGAAATGTAGTAGTAGTAGATTTTACATGTCTTAACGCTTGACAGCTAACAAGTTTGTTAATCCTATATCAGGTAAGCGGTCACCTCATACAGGTGCTTCCCCTGGCAAGTTAAACTGGTTGAACTGTTAGTTATTTTAGCTAAAGTGGAACATAGATGCCTGTAAGAGATTTAGTCTCTTTAATCCCGATTTCTTCTATCATTGATTAGTTGATATTATAAGCTTGCCAGAGTTAAGAAATATTTAAAAGAATATTGGTAGGAGCTGAGTTCTTTGATTAAATATTTTGGTCTGAAATTCTTAAGTTTTCTACTCATCTTTTTTTCCCCCAGAGATATTTTTTCTGGCTCAAAAGAAATAACAAACTCATTTTCTGTTTTCTTCCCCAATTCTGGTCCTTTTTTAGTTTGACTCCTGCACTTTCAATTTCTAAAGCTATGGCTTACATCAGACAGTGAGAAAGCAATCAGCCTTGTGTAGCTGCTCTCTCCAGTTTTGACAAATGTATAGTGTTGCTTTAAGTTTCCATGTCATTTAGGTTTCCTGTGACTAACCAACACCACTACTGCAGCTAATTTAAGACTGTTTCTCCCACTCAGCTTTTTATAGCTCCCTCCTACGTTTGTTACTAAGAAAAAAATTTAGGCAAATATCACATCTTGAGTCATGAGGTATGTGTCTCATGCGAAGTCCTTGAATTTCAAAGGAAATTTCAGGGTGAATCCAGAGACAATCCCCCCTGGAAGCTTATCAAGCTACAAAAGTGGAAACCACTTACTCAGCTTTTGAGCTTTGAATTAAAGGCATGGCATTTCCAAAGTCTGTATGCAACTGGTAAGTGGCTCACTGTAGCCAGTCATAGAGGAGAAGGGAATTCAGTGAGAACCCTGTCCAGCCCGTTTGTTGATTGAATGAGAAAATAGGGCCTTAGAGACACTCGCTGGCTTTCTTAAAGTCATACAGCTGGCCCTTGGGTGCAAAGCTGGACTTAGAGTGCAGGTGTTCACTACAGAACAATGCCTTTTCTACTACTTCATGGAGCCCACCTAAGTTCTTTCCTGCTCCATGTGACAAGCTTTGAGAAAGCCTAAGAAATGCAAGAATTTTGCCCATTTGGAAACTTCATTTTCCGATAGAGTCTGGTCTATTTGATGACTGAGGAAATGTCAATCAATGGAGGTGTAAATAAATCTGCTTCCTGCTGTGAAATTTAGGCTTTTTGAAGGCCAAACACAAATGGCAAAATGCAATCAAACCTTTCAAATTATTATCAAATTGAATTAGAGGAATAGGAAACTCTTCCATCTCAGCAAACAGCTATGTTGAGAAGTGCCAACTTGAAAATAAATTTATGATAAGCAAATTAATTCTTCCTACTTCTCAGAACTGATTTCTTTAACCTCTGTGTTAAGTGCATCTTTCTAATTGAATGACTTTGGATAGAATAAAGAATCTGATTAAGACTAAAGAGAATTAGCTATGTCTTTGTTTAGTACCCAAGTCTGTGCTCAGTATTAATAAACTTTTTGGTTGACAAGGAAATTTTTTTTCTCTCTAATTAATACATCCAAAATTATGAGAGTCAAACAGACCTCAGTCAATGGAGAATGTGCATAACTGCTGAGAAGTTAATCTTTAGTAGCCCTCAACTCCTTATTTACCATTTGTTTATAGATTGGGCTCACAGCAGTTTGCATATAAGAATTTTTCTAAACATGTTGGAGGATTATTTTGAAGGTAATTTTTACTTCTACTTCTTTAGAAAAGACAGATTATTAATGTGGGAATGCCTTCCCAGTTTAAAGATAATATTAAGAAGTTACCTGAAGCTAATTGGTAATAAATTTGAAATCACACTATAATCTCCTATGATGAAAGCATCATGGGGCACTGAACAGGGTTGTGGATTTGGAACTGGAGCAGCTGACCCAACCAGCTGACTGAGAAATCTTGGGAAAGTTCTAGAAGTTTGCTGAGCTTCAGTTTCTCATCTGTTCAACTGAGGTAAAAATTCTTATCAACAGAGCTGCTCAGATGATTGAATGAAAGAAGGTTTTTGAAAAGATATAAGAGGATCTAGTGCATAAGCAATCAATAAATGAAAAGGTATTCTAATTAAAAAAATTTAATTCAATGTCAGATGAAGTAAGAAAAGCCAGATAGGGTTGAGATCAAGTAGGTAGTGAAGGCAAGCTTTCAACTTTCTTTTTTACTCCTCAGAATATTTTAATGTTCTCTTTTAATGAAGTTCTATTAAGGTTAAAATTCATAATGTAATTATATTTTGTTAGCCAGGCTGGTGTCTATTAAATTTTGGCTTTAATTAAACATCTTGGCTGATGTGAGTTCTATCAGTGCTGTTGAACAGATCAAAAGGAAAAGATTCAGATCTCGAGTAAGAAATGAAAGTCATTTAACTTATGTCAGGTTCAGGTATACATGATTAGTAACAATGATCAAATCTCCAAAAGCTTTCTTCAAAGCAAACCTAAAATAGATATTTGAAAAAAAGTCAGAAAATACTTCTTTAGGGGCACCTGGGTGGCTCTGTAGGTTAAGCGTCTGCCTTCGGCTCAGGTCATGATCCCAGGGTCCTGGGATAAGCCCTGCATGGGGCTCTCTGCTCAGCAGGGAACCTGCTTCTCCCTCTCCTCCCCACTCATGCTCTCTCTCACTATCTCTGTGGCTATCTCTGTCTCTCTCTCTCTCAAATAGATAAATAAATAAATAAAATCTTTTAAAAAAAATAAAGTACTTCTTTAAAAGAAAATATGAAAATTAAATCTCAGAAAACTAAAAGAAATTTAAAAGAAAATTAGGCTCAGAAGAAATAAAACCAACATCAGTACAGCTTAGCTAACAGCAAAAGCTGATCTGCTGTTACCCAAGGTGCCTTGCTGGCAGCATTCCTTTGCAGCAAAAGCATGCAGAATGCAGTGAATCAGACAGCTGGCCCCATACATGTTGCATATGCTCAGGTAATAGAATTGTAATGGTCTCTCTCCTTATTAGATCTGTGCTAAACATGACCTAAATGTCCATGCCTGCAGTCCAAATTGATCTCCTAATTTCCAGCATAAATTCTCTACTCCAATCAAGCCTGTCCTCTGGCATGTATCTTACTCATTTTTGTTTGTTCTTTACACATGTTTCTGTTTGCTACCCACATACCTAAGGAAAGTTCTACTTCTCAGTTCTTCTATGACATTTCTCAGCTTACTCTATCCTACTCTAGTCTTCTCTCTTTTTTTTTTTAAATCTCCACTCTATGGCATTTTCTATCTGTTTCAGGCATTTTGGCACATGATTATCTTCTGACCATAGAATTCAGTATTTGTATGGTGTATATAAATCTTTACGCTCCCTCCTAGCAAACACCTTGAGGGCGGGAATCCATACTATATATTTAATTAATACTTACTATTTTTATTGAACTGAATAAGAATACAATTGTATATCAAAAATCTGGACTTTTTTAAGATTTACTTATTTATTTGAGAGACAGAGCGAGCGAGCTCAGGGCAGGAGGGGCAGAGGGAGAGAGAGAGACAGAATCTCAAGTGGACTCCCTGATGAGCACAAAGCCCAACATGGGGCTCCATCTCACAACCCCGAGAGATGAACAGAAACCAAGAGTCGGTCACTTAACCGACTGAGCCACCCAGGCACCCCTGGATATTTCTTATTGCAATTCCATTTCTTATTTATTTTCAATATTTGAAAATATGTTAATATGCAATAATAAATAAGCTATCTGTCAGCATCTGGAAATGAGAATCTTCTTACCTCTTACTAGAAGTAATTATATCATCAGAAAATAAAGATTTTATGCTGACTTTGCTTCTTTTCTTCCTGCTTCCCTCCTTTGTATCTTCTCTCTACTTGTCACATGATCTTTATTACCCGCCTACTGTACCAGGCACTATGCTAGGCAATTTACATGGGTACCTTCCATATTTTCTCCATTTTCACATAACTTCAAGTTTCTAACATCCTCTAAAACTTGATTGTTCACCCATAAAATGGAAACCATAATATCTCACAAAGTTATGGAAGGATTAAATGTCACTCTCTATACTCTTGTCTTATATAATCATTGAACTTTTTATAGTCTTTCTTGCTTACATGATCTCTTACTTGAAGGACAAATGAACAATGCCTAAAACTGCAGGTAACTAGTTGTGGGAACAAGATATATTCCCTCTGTCTTTGTTATTTCAAAATTCCAGAGAGATTTCTAAATGCATTTTTTAACTTAATCAGCTAACTGTAATAACGGTTTCATATTTTCCATACAGAGAAGCAGTGATGTCATTGGTACAATCACATGCTGCACGCCAAGAGTGAAGGTAAACTTATCCACACCTGAACTAGATACATTCTGTAGAAGTGGCATGCTCACCTTTATATTTTGAGATTCCGTTAGAACATAGATAGGTCAAAGTAAATTAAGATATAAATCTATAATCCACTTTTTTTCTCTTGCCTTTTCAAATAATAGATTGATTTTTAACTTTTAAAAAAAAACTCTGTTCTTATGAAGTATTTGAATCTGAGGGCATTAGAGACCTTTGACTTTTAGATTTTCTATCAATTTCACAATCTGAACAGACCCAGGTGGAGTCAACCCTGTGTTTAAGACTTGAAAGGACGATCTGTAGATCTTAGAAGAATGATTGGTAATGCCCTAACCACAGTTCTTTTTTGAGCAAATTCCAGGAGCACTGTAAGAATTTGGGCTGTTGCTGATACACCTCTTTAGAAAGTTTTAAAATTGAGGAAACAGCTATTCTGAGCAATTTCTTTGTATATAACTAGAAGATATTAACTTCACTGCCTCTATTAAATACTTCCATCCATAATTACATCCCGTCATCTCATTTTTCTCTAAGCTGTTGCACCCAGACAAGCTTCATTTTCGGACCCTTCTCTATGCTCTGCTATAGCCCATTTATCTAGAAAGGGGGGATTTTTTTTTTCTTTTTTTACTTTTATGAGCAACAGGCACTTGATTTATGGAAGCAGTTGTAAATTGTTATTATTGCCAAAATTCTATAATGTTGATAAATGAAAACAAACAAACAAACCCTGGTCTTACAGTTGAGAACAAAGAATTACTAACTTCATGATTTAGAAGAATGTGAACTGAAAATTCTGTGTTTGTTTCCGGTGTCTGTCTCTACTTTTTATATGTGTGTTGGGGGCAAGTTACCTTTCCTCCCCAAGCTTCAGTTTTGTCAGTAAAACTGGAAAGATACTTTATAAGGATTTGATTACACAGTGAATGACAGGAAACTGGTCCATAGTAGATACTCAATAAATGTTAGTTGTGCCTTCCAACTAGGTTTCAGTAAAATACCTCATGTTTTATAATGGATTATTTGAAAAGCTCTTATAAATTTTTGTATTTCTCTAGTGTTAACAGTGCTGGTGGTCCAAGAATGATGAATTTTGGATCACTCTAATTTTCAGTTTCTGCCCAGGAAAATATAAGCCAAAGAAATGTTAAGGCATTGGGAACCTTATTTTTATATATCCAAGTCTGGAAATATAGTGTTCCAGAGACAAAAATTCATCAGGTTCTGTTAGAGTCATTCCTAACTCAAGGCTTATTCAGCTTATGCAATGAATATGACCAAGGATTTGTAACCTTGGGTCTATGCATGAGTTTTAGAACCTTTGTGAACCTCATCACTCTATATTGATTTTGCATTCTTCAAGAGGCAGGACCCATGGCTTTTATCAAATAATCAAAGGGTCTGTGAGCTGAAAGTTGTTAAAAATACTACTTGTTTAGTTTTTGAAAATTATGGATTGCCTAGGAACTTTGAAACCAGACAGTCAAAATTCTAAATTTAACAAAGCTATTATAAAATAATTGAAGGAAACCAGAGCTATAAGTTTTTGGAACATGGATATTGTTAACAACTTCTCAAAGATGCTTCAGTATTAGATATAAGAGGGTGCCTTGTGCTGGGTGGGGAGTGAGCAGGTTATTGCAGAAGGTAGACCTATTAGGTGTAGCTGTCTACAGAATTACTGATAAGGAGAAGAATGTCTTTGTAAACCTTGGAAAGGGTTCCATAGCCTGTGATGTATGTTGAAAACAAGACTTGTCTTTTTCATTGTTGATCTTCCTTTGTTTTGTCCAAAATCTTAACATGGGAGATTAATTCCTTTCCATTAAGAAGGCTGGCTTCTGAACATCTGTATTAGGATACATACTTCTGTAGAAATGTTTCTTAAAACTCTGTTCTGTGAGCTCCATCCTAAATATGTATTTATCACATACTAAACATGGCCTCCACCTTAAAAAAGAGGAGTCTAAAGAAGGTAAAATATTGACATAAATAAATTGAAGTCAGAGTATAAAATGGAAAAAGCCACAGAAAATTATAGATTAACAAAGGAGTAAAGATGAAGAAGAAATTACTACCTAATTTGGCGTGGGGTTGAGGTTTTAAGAGTAGGAAGAGAATGGGGAAGATCTTGATCAAAGGATTCAAACTTTCACTTATAAGATGAATATGTTCTGGGGCTCTAATGTACGGCATGATGACTATAGTTAATAATATATTTAAAAAGTCATTCTCCACGATCAAGTGGGATTTATTACTGGTTTGCAAGGGTGGTTCAGTATTCACAAATCAATCAACATGATACATCACATTAATAAAAGAAAGGATAAGAACCATATGATCATTTCAATAGATGCAGAAAAAGCATTTGACAAAGTACAACATCCATTCATGATAAAAACCCTCAACAAAGTAGATTTAGAGGGAACATACCTCAACATAATAAAGGTCATATATGACAAAACCACAGCTGATATCATCCTCAGTGGGGAAAAACTGAGAATTTTTCTCTATAAGATCAGGAATAAGACAAGGATATCCACTCTCACCACTTTTATTCAACAGAGTACTGGAAGCCCTAACCACAGCAGTCAGGCAACAAAAAGAAATAAAAGGCAGCCAAATTGACAAGGAAGAAGTCAAACTTTCACTATTTGCAGATGACACGATACTCTATATAGAAAATCCAAAAGACTCCACCAAAAAACTGCTAGAACCTATAAATGAATTCAGTAAAGTCATAGCTACAAAATCAACATACAGCAATCTATTATATTTCTATACACCAGTAATGAAGCAGAATAACAAGAAATTCAAGAATCAAGCTCATTTACAATTGCACCAAAACCGGTAAGATACCCAGGAATAAACCTAACCAAAGAGGTGAAAGATCTGTACACTGAAAGCCATAAAACATTGATAAAAGAAATTGAAGATGACACACACAAAAAATGGAAAAACATTCCATGCTCATGGATTGGAAGAATAAATATTGTTAAAATGTCTATTCTACCCAAAGAAATCTACACATTTAATGCAATCCCTATCAAAATACTAACATTTTTCACAGAACTAGAACAAACAATCCTAAAATTTGTGTGGAACCACAAAAGACTGCAAACAGCTAAAGCAGCCTTAAAAAGGAAAAACAAAGCTGGGGACATCACAATTCCAGACTTCAAGCTATATTACAAAGCTGTAATGATCAAAACAGTATGGTGTTGGCACAAAAATAGTCACATAGATCAATAGAACAGAATAGAAAACCCAGAAATGAACCCACAATTACATGACCAATTAATCTTTAACAAAGCAGGAAAGAATATCTGATGGGAAAAACACAATCACTTCAACAAATGGTGTTGGGAAAACTGGACAGCCACACGCAAAAGAATGAAACTGGACCACTTTCTTATACCATACACAAAAATAAATTCAAAATGGATTAAAGACCTAAATATGAGAACAGAAACCATTAAAATCCTAGAAGAGAACACAGTCGGTAACATCTTTGACATTGGCCATAGCAATTTTTTTCTAGATATGTCTCCTGAAGCAAGGGAAACAAAAGCAAAAATAAAGTATTGGGACTTCATCAAAATAAAAAGCTTCACGCAGCAAAGGAAACAATCAACAAAACTAAAAGGCAACCTATGGAATGGGAGAAGATATTTGTGAATGACATCTCAGAAAAAAGGTTTGGTATCCAAAATCTATAAAGAACTCATACAACTCAACACCCCAAAAACAAACAACCCGATTAAAAAATGGGTAAAAACATGAATTTTTCCAAAGAAAACATATAAATGGCCAACAGACACATGAAAAGATACTCAACATCACAGATCATCAGGGAAATACAAATCAAAACTACAATGAGGTATCACCTAACACCTGTCAGAATGGCTAAAGTCAACAACACAAGAAACAACGGGTGTTGGCAAGGATGTGCAGAAAGGGGTAACCTCTTGTGCTGTTGATGGGAATGCAAACTGGCGCAGCTACTCTGGAAAACGGTATGGAGGTTCCTCAAAGAGTTAAAAATAGAACTACCCTGCGATCCAGCAACTGGACTATTAGGTATTTACCCAAAGAATACAAAAATACTGGTTCAAAGTGATACAAGCACCCTAATGTTTATAGAAGCATTATCTATAATAGCCAAGTTATGGAAACAGCCCATGTGTCCATAGACTGTTGAATAAAGAAGAGGAGGTATATATTTATAGAGAGTATATATACATACATATATGTATATGTATGTATATATATATAATTTATATATATATATAATTTATATATATATAGAATGGAATATTACTCAGACATTAAAAAGTGAAATATTGCCATTTGTAACAACATGGATGGAGCTAAAGAGTATTGTGCTAAGTGAAATAAGTCAGTCAGAGAAAGACAAATACCATATGATCTCATATGTGGAATTTAAGAAACAAAACAAACAAGCTAAGGGGAAAAAAAGAGAGGCAAACCAGAAAACAGACTCTTAACTACAGAGAACAAACTGAGGGTTAGCAGAGGGAATGTGGGCAGAGAGATGGGTGAAAGAGGTGGTAGGGAGTAAGGAGTGCACTTGTGATGAGCACCTGGTATTGTATGGAAGTGTTGAATCACTATATTGTACATTTGAAACTAATATTACACAGTATGTTAACTAACTGGAATTTAAATAAAAATTTTAAAAAATAATACTGCAGAAATTTCCTATGAGAGTAGGATCTTAACTTGTTCTCACCACACACACATACACACACACACAGAGGGAGAGAATGAACTATGTGAGCTGATGGGTGTGTTAATTAACTTGATTATAGTAACCATTTCACAATGTATATGTATATCAAATCATCACATTGTACACTTTAAATATATACAATCTTATTTGTCAATTACACTTCAATAAAGTGGGGGCGGGGAAAGAAGACTAGGAAGATAGGATTCTGTCGAGGAAGCCACATATGAACTAGCCTTTGAAAGATGCAAAGTATTTGAATATGTTGCTCTTGGGTAAAGAGGCCTTTTAGGAAAAGGAAACATTGTATTTGGGAATATTAGGACAGCAAATTTGTGACGTATATGGAGTATGGTACCTGTGGCACAAGATATGCAAGGGAAATACCTGAAAGTAATGAAGCTTCTCAGGACCACAAGCAGAGAATCTCTTAAGTTATAGAGCTTTTTAATCCTTTGTGAAGATTCTCCATATAGTTTCTGTTTGGGTCTCTTGAGGACTCTATATCAGCATAGTTCACTCACATGGCCGTTCTATTTATAGCTTCGTTGGCAACACCACCAAGAAAGTACAGACCTATTAACCTCTGTTTGAGATTTTTACTCAATATTAAGAAAAACCTCAAGGAAAGATAATTCAAAAGAAACACTTCTAGATCCTTAAAATGATAAAGAGGATGAGACTAATGATGTCTCCAGTTGGATGCTGGCTTGTCCCAGACCTCACTGTTAAGGGGGAAGTGACATTAGAACATCTCTAGTTTGGCTGTGGACATTTTATAAGTGTGGAACTGAAGATACACAGTTTTATTCTCATTTGACATTGGCACGTGGTATAAATATAGAATATAGGTATTCCATTAAAGGATCACCATTGGCTTTGCCTCACAAATTAGGCCATTTGCCTGAGCATGAAGGAGGGGAAAACCTGATAAAGTTTAGGAAGGCAAGTCATTTAGTATCATTGAATTGTTGGTTAAGGTACGGTGACTAGTCATGTATATCTTTCATTTTTTTTAACCTATACAACTGCATCTTATTTGAAGGGAATAATTAAAAGATGAATTTGAGAAATAAGACTTACTCTGTGAGGGTGGGGTGAAGGTAAGGTCCTAAGACCAGTGAGCGATCTTATATTTTTTCCATTAATAAGTGAAAATGACCTTTTCAAACTACTTATTTCTATAATTATTCAACATAACAAAAGAATACCCAACATAAAAGTATTTAAACAAATTAATCTGTCTTATTAATATGCATACCCATACACACATTTTGGGGGTAAGGACAGAAGAATCTGAGTGTCTCTGATGATCCATTACTTGTCTTTTAGATATAGATCCTCTCTCACTCTCCAAAGGCTACACAGGCTATTATTGTGGGTTGGATCCAGTAGGTGGGCCCTCATCAGAGCAAAATTCAAAGTGGAGATTCAACCTTCAAGTGTTTGGAGAGCAGAGGGATACATACATCTACAGTGGGAGCAAGTAGCATCATGCTACAGAAGCTCAGAGTTTTTATAATTCTAATCTCTTGAGCTTAGATATGATTACTGCACACATTGGCAAGACTACCTTCACCCAACTGGCTATAATAAGCTTATGCAATGCAGTGGGGAAAATTGGTTTGCTCAGGGTATATAAGTTATAATGACTATTTCTTTTTGAGTTTATTGGTACACATTTACATACGAGAGAATGATAGTTACTTGAATTTGTATGTTGTACAAACGTTGTGGAAAGCAGATTTCTGTCTTTTCACCAACAGACCTAAATGGTATTCTGTAGGAGAGAGTCATCACTGGTTTTTAGTATCTCATTAAAAGTTGGAAGTATACATTGGTGTTGCCAATATAACCAGTTGCTTTCAAATGAATTTTTAATGAGAGCCTGATGTGAGGATGTGAACAAATGATTGAAATTCAAATAACTCATCAGAAATACCAGTTCTGGATAGGCTAATATATGCAGGCTGAGGCTGGGAAAGACAACACGATTTTATTCAGAGAGTTCAGAGATAGTCATAATAAGTTAATTCAAGACTTAGCTTCTACTAGCTTTGATGTATATTTATAAGGTCTTTCCTCTACTTTTCTCTGTCATTAGAGGGTGAAATAAAATGTTTTATTAAATTCTGATTGGACTCAGAACTGGGCAAGGGTGATAGTATTTGTTAGGGGAGCAGAAAGCAGAGTTTCAAACTGTGGGTCTCCCATTTACTTAGGATTCAGTGTCTATAAGATCTTTTTTATTTTTATTTTTTCCTAAGAGAATGTCTTGAAATAGCACAGAAGATTTGGCCATCAAGTTCAAGACCTTGATGAGTTTACAGAGTTTGAGAACAAGACCCATTTTTACTGTGAAGCATTCTGTGAGAGATCTCAGTTTGCAGAAAGCTTTCTCTTGCAACCCATTAGTATTTCCCCATAGGAATCCCACACATTAAGCCAGGGCATTTCACCACTGTTGGTCAGAAGGAGGGTGATAGTGAAGTATTTATCAGATTAGTAACAGTTCAGGAGAAAGCTTTCAAATCACATGTAGTTTCCAGTCTATTGCTTAGCTTCCTGAGTTCTACTTCCTTCCTTTCAAATGTTCCTATAAAATATACATATGGGTTAAAAATCATTAATTAGAATTCTCCTTTCAGTTGCTATAGCAATGGCAGTTCCTTAATGCAGCCTGTGTTCCCTCATGCCCTCCTGAATTAATTTAGCACAAAGCAGCTCAATTTTAGAAATAAAGTCCTTTGAAAATAGGTGTCAAGTATGATTACAGGGATTTTATGGTGTCCAGATGAGAATCTACAGACTTCCTGAGGGGCCATGGCCCATGGTAGAGATGGCTCTTCCCCTGGGCCCTTTTTCCTACTATGAATGTTCTATTTTGAGAGCAACCAGTGGGAGTACAGATTAAGAAATATATAGAATAATGGCCAGAATCCCTTTTTTGGAATATGGATTTGGAAATGGATTTGGAATATCTTTATTCTCCTCTTCCCCACCCCACTATATTTTCTCTTGAATCTTTTTTCTGACTCAAGAGAAAGGGAAAAATAGGAATGTTAACATTATTTTATTCAAAATAAAATAGTTTAAATGCTATAAAAAATCATAATCCTAATCTTTTATGCTACAAGGCATATGAGAAAATTAAAATAATTAATTGAACAAAAGGCTTGTATCATCTCTCTCTGATATTGACCATTTATTATGGATTTATTATTTATTTGGATTTGTTAACCAAAGTTTTGATTCAACTATGAGTCATCTTTAGTGAAATGAAATGGAACCTGTTAATAGAGCTCTAGTTCTTATAAATAATGAAATAACTTAAGAAATTCAACCCGTTGTGTTTATCTAACTTTACTGTATGCATTAGGGTTAAGTCAGAGAAGCAGAACCAGTAGGAGATACATGTGTTACGGGGTTTTAATCTATGTGTGAACTGGTTGGCCCTCCAAATACCTCTTAAGAATCTCAGTTGTGGTCCACTCTAACTGCAAACATACAAGAAAAGAACTTCTAGGAGATGTTGTTCAGCATAGCCAAGTTGACACATGACAAAGCCACCACATGTGGTTTGAGATTTAAATACTTTCTTTACGGCTTTAGGGATTAAAAAACAACATGAAGTTCCTCAATCTACCTCAAATTTCTTTCAATTGATTTTTTTTTAAATGTGGTTTAGAAAATCAACCATTAGAACAATTAATAATACAAATTGGCAAATGTTAAACAAAATATTGCCTCCGAAAATAATGATCAATAAACCATATGTTAGTATAAATCACATGTATATATCTTGTTATTATTATTGGGCAATATAATCCAATGCTTCAGGATCTTCTAAATTTGACAGTTGGAGGAGTTTAAATGCTGGCTCAGTGACCTGCTAATGAGTGACTTAACCTACATTTCCTCCTATACAAAATGAGGACAATCATAACTATTTCCTAGGATTGCTAGGAGGTTAGTTGAGATAACGTATGTAAAGTTCTCACCACCGTGTCTGGGACACAGTAATTGCTCAATAAATTATAATAATTATTATTAACAGTAGAATGTTCACCATTATTTTGTAAACATTTTTGTGCTTTTACTTGAAAAACAGTGGTTAATAGCTTTGCCCCTATTTTGTTCAAATGAAATTTCTGACAGCACCTTGCCAGAAGGTGAACGTAGAGACACTAAGATACATTTTTGATACCTCACTGATTTTTCAAGTCTATGAATTCTAAATCCCCAGTGCGGACATGAACTTTCTGCTCTCACTCTGGGCTGATTGATTTCGAGTCCAGTGGACAGCAGAGAGAAAAGCACCTGGTGAGCAGTAAGCAGGTGGAAAGTCCTGTGTTCAGACAGAAGGCTGCTATTTCTGAACACGCACTTTTCTTGTCCTTGTCATTGCTGTGCAAAGCCGCTTTATTTGTGTATGGCCAAGAGCCTGAAGCCAAATGAAAAGCAAATGTAATTAGGGGAAATGGATGAAATTTCCTTACGTAAGACTTTTTATTTTTTTTTTTCCTTTTACTCTCCAGGCTGCAGAAATTGCAATTGTTTGTAGCAGAAACTAATAAAAGCAAGGAAAATTATTCTGGCTCTATACTATAAATGAGTGAAAGAGGCAATTTGTAATCCACAGGGGGCTTGTTTCATGAGCCCAGTGAAGAAATGTTGTGCCTGTATGGCCTTTTAAGCCATGAGGATGAACTTAAATGCCTCTCCTTTTTGTCAACACTATCTATTCTAGGAGAGCCATTCTATTCTAGGGAAACAAATCTAAAATTTGGTTAAGATAGAAATAGATTTAATAGGGACACCTGGGTGGCTCAGTGGGTTAAGCGTCTGCCTTCGGCTCAGGTCATGATCCCAGGGTGCTGGGATCAAGTCCCGCATCGGGCTCCCTGCTCAGCGGGAAGCCTGCTTCTCCCTCTCCCACTACCCCCTGCTCTCTTGCTGTGTCTCTCTCTCTCTGTCAAATAAATAAAATTAAAAATATATATATATTTAATAAAATTTATTCTTACATTAAGGCATTTTAAGAGCTTGGAGCTATGTATACAGCATAAGGGAGATGGTGATGAAGAAGACACTTTACCTTCTCAGCAACTCACATCAAACATTCCTAAAGAAATATTTAAAAATACAGGATGACTTCAGTGATATTTGGGGTGGGAGGGTAGTGGAAGTTACTAGACTTGGAATCAGAACATCTAACTTTGAGCTACAGTTTTGCCCCGTTTTTCAACCCGGTACTAATCATTTACAGTCTTGGACTATGGATTCCTCCAATATAAAATAAAGATGATTACATTTGTTTCTGTTTATCCTATAGTATTGCGGGGAATATTAAATAATATGATAAAATGCCACACAGGCATGTACGGCCATGCATGTGGAGACAAGAGGGGCAGTACATACTCCAGCCCTAACCTAACATTGGTTTAGTTCCTACTACTAAACTAACAAGTAAGAAAAAAATAATAGAGCTCAGAACTGGAATATACCTCAAAATAAATATTTGAATTTACTTTGTGACATGTTGTTATTTGTAGGGTCGGCATTTACTACATATGGCTAACGGATTTAGTGCTTTTTCTTTAATGTTTATAATATTTTATACCATGTATATGATGTTATCTATAATAATTACATGTTATTTATAGTGAAACTGTTCCATATTTAGGCCTAGATTTCAGGCCTAGGTGCCTAGAGAATTCTGGAAGAGTATAGGGTGTGGTAGTTCTGATGCTCTTCCTTCAGTATGAGGAAGGTTCATGACATTTTGGCACTAATGATACAGGGATGTGGTCACAGAGAGTTTCAGCTACTATGGAGCAGTAAAAACCAGATTTCCTTACTTCCTTAGATACTCTACTGTTTCTTACTGTTCTGTGTACTCTGACTTTTTTCATTTTTTTTTTTTAAAGATTTTATTTACTTATTTGACAGAGAGACACAGCGAGAGAGGGAACACAAGCAGGGGAGTGGGAGAGGGAGAAGCAGGCTTCCTACGGAACAGGGACCCTGATGCGGGGCTCGATCCCAGGACCAAGGAGCAGGGAGCCCGATGCGGGGCTCGATCCCAGGACCCTTCATGACCTGAGCCAAAGGCAGACGCTTAATGACTGAGCCACCCAGGCGCCCTGACTTTTTTCATTTTTACTGGAGCCTTGCCACCAGTCTGAACCCCGTGGTCTCCGAGGCTCCGGTTTGTAGGCCTTGAAGCATATCCTGTTGTTCTGACAGCTTTTTAGCCTGGCAGCTCCCTTCTCATTTCTTCACTCTTTTAGGGGAGGTGTTTGCTGTGTGATTGAGGGGGTGCAAATAAAACCTTCACTGGTTATTACAAGGTGAGAATGAAAGAAAATACAATTAAAAGATAGCAGAAGAGACTAACATTAAATGTGCTCAGGCAAAAATCATTTGGCTCAGGGCTAGGAGAGGCAGCCAACAAGGGCTTTGGTGCGCACGAAAGACGAGACTAATCTGCCTCTGGTGATGGAGTTACAATGAATAGACATAGTCTCTACTCCCCAAGGACTCATTATGAGGGTAGTAATCCTTAAATCTCACTCTGTACCCGTCACCTAGAAGCCTGAAAATACAGATGCCTGGGGTCTACCCTGAGAAATTCTGCTTGAATTATTCTGATTCAACTGATTGAGGGTGTTTGCTGGATGGAGCGCATATTTTTAAAAGCCGTCCTCATGATTTTCAGGGTCAGCCAGGTTTAAGATTCATAGTTCTAATCACTGCTGGTTTTAGTCTTTTATGTGTTACCAAATCAAAAAAAAAAATCACAGAATCTCCTTTTTTTTTTTTTTAAGGGGGGTGGGGGGGCGGGAGAGGGAGAGAGAATCTTAAGCAGGCTCCACGCACAGCTGGAGCTGGGGACGGGGCTGGGTCTCACGACCCTGAGACCATGACCTGAGCCAAAATCGAGAGTCCCACTCTTAACTGACTGAGCCACCCAGGCACCCCATTAAATCTCCTTTTTGACTCAGTGTCCCTATCTGTGAAACATGGAAGATATCGGTAACCATTCATTCATTCATTCATTCATTCATTCATGTCATTAACACTTACGAAAGTCCTATTCTGTGTTAGACATCGTAATAGGGTCAAAGAGAGAGATGAGTCACAGTATCCACTGTAGAGGGGTTTAGAGTAAGAAAACTTTAAAACTGCAGACCTGAACAGTTTTGGAAACCAACTTTCTGAACAGAGCAGGCAGGAACGCTGTGCTAATTGATTGATTAAATCAGTTCCTGCTCCTGAGCTGCTGAAAGCTTCTGGCACACAATCCCATGATTGTGCTGACAAGTCTCCCTTTAATTTAATCTCCAAGCACACTACCCTGTCTGGCAATCCCACTAAATGTCCTAAGCTAGTGTATTTAGACTGTTATTTTATGCTTTTTCCTCTAAAACCTTCAACACCACCCCACCAAATGTTTAGCTGTTGATGTGGCTTATTATTTCACACAGAAAAATAGAGGCAGAAAATAGAAGCAATTAAGAAGGGAATGCATTGTTTCCCAAGTACCAAATCTATCAATTTACCTGCATACACTCTAATATGTTTTGCCTTTCTTCTTAAGGTTGTTCCTGATCATATGTAAGCATAACAATTCTCGTGTTCGGAATCCACTGTGCTCTTAGCTATGGAAACACTTTAGCTGTCTCCACACTCAGCCATATCATCAATTTATTCCTGTCAGGTCCTTCCCACCAACAAACCTGCGTTAGTAGTACCTGAACAAAACTAAACAAGACTATCCTCCTAGGAACCTGCATCCTCCTCCAGCTATTCACCCCATCTCTCCACTCCTGTACTGGATAGAACTCCTTAAAACTATCTGTCTGGGTTGTCTCTACTGTCTTTCCTCCCAATCTTTTATCCCCACCTGTCTAGAAACATCAAAGTCACAAGATAGTTATCAAGTCTCTGATCTCATCTAAGTCAGCCCCCAGATGAGATTTGACACAGGTGGCCACTCTTAGGAACAGTCTCCTCTTAGTGTGCCTGACAACACGTTGTCCTTGGCTATCCTACTCTATGACTAATTGCTTGTTTCCAGTCTCCTTTGCTGACATTTTAAATGATGAATCTCTCAGAGGTTAGTCCTAGGCTCCTTTTTGGTCTCTAACTGAACTCTATCTTGTCATATCTTCTGGTTCCATGACTTTAAATGCATTTCTTAGTGGATAACCCCTCAAGTGCATACATCTACCTTTCTTTTTTTTTTTTTTTAAGATTTTATTTATTTATTTGAGAGAGAGAGAGTGAGAGAGAGAGGGCCCAAGAGGGGGTAGGGTCAGAGGGAGAAGCAGACTCCCTGCTGAGCAGGGAGCCCGATGTGGGAGTCGATCCCTGGGCTCCAGGATCATGACCTGAGCCGAAAGCAGTCGCTTAACCGAGTCACCCAGGCACCCTACATCTACCTTTCTTATGCCTGGTGCTTTCTCCCCACAAACCTGTTCTTGCTCGTCTTCAGTCTTTCCCCTTTTAGTTCATGGAATTAATTGGCCCTGTCCTTCAATTCCAAAACTAAATGCCACCCTCAATTCCTTTTTTCCTAGGAATGAATACTACCACACGAAATGGATTAGAAAGTTCTGTTAGCAGTGTCTTCCAGTTTGATTCTTTCAGTGTCACCTATGGCCTCCTTGGCTCAAGCCACTCTCATCTTTTTCTGGACAATGCACCAGCCTCCTAAATAGTTTCATGGCAACCACTTTTGCTTTTCTGTAAATTATTTTCCAGAGTTGCCAGAATGATTTTTTTAAAAAATCACAGCTTATTAACTCACTTTAATGGCTTCAACTGCAATTTCAATATAATCTATCTCCTTTCAAACAAATCAATTTTTAAAAAGACATTTTGGAGAAAATTGAGGAAATGTGGATGAGCACTTAAGACTATTAAAGGATTATGGTTAATTTTGTTAGGTGTTAGGCATTTTGGTTATGTAAGAGATTGACCTTATTTTTAGATAAATTTATGGGTGAAATAACATGATTTCAAGAACTTCCTTTATTTTATTTTATTTTTTTTTAAGATTTTATTTATTCATTTGAGACACAGAGATAGAGAGAGAGAGCGCGAGCATGAGCAGAGGGAGAGGCAGAGGGAGAAGCAGGCTCCCCGCTGAGCCAGGAGCCTGATGTGGAGCTCAATCCCAGGACCCTGGGATCATGACCTGAGCGGAAGGCAGACGCTTAACCATCTGAGCCACCCAGACGCCCTCAGGAACTTCCTTTAAAATGCTATAGTATCCCATCCCTGTAAAAAAGAAAGGAAAGAAAAAAAGAAAAGATAAAGATGTGTGGCAAAATCATAATTGTTGGGGCGCCTGGGTGGCTCAGTTGGTTAAGCATCTGCCTTTGGCTCAGGTCATGATCCCAGGGTCCTGGGATCGAGCCCCGCATCGGGCTCCCTGCTCGGCGGGAAGCCTGCTTTTCCCTCTCACACTCCCCCTGCTTGTGTTCCCTCTCTGGCCATCTCTCTCTGTCAAATAAATAAAATCTTTAAAAAAAAAATCATAATTGTTGATTCTGTTCACATGAAGTGTACTATATTCTCTACTTGTGTATGTTTGACAGTTTTCATAATATAAAATTTTTAAAAAAGACAATGAAATTTTTTCAGTTCTTTGTTATGGCCTTATATGGTTGAATATCTGCCTTCTTCGGTGATCTTGTATTCCATTCTCCCTTTTGTTTGTTCAGTCCTATCTGCCTTCTTTCTCTTCCTGCACACTTAAGCCTGTGCGCCTTCTAGTCCCCCTGCCTGATGTACTCTACACCGTGACTTACTTTGGTTTTACTGCCAGAGAGGTTTTCCCTGACCATTCCTGGACCCCCACCTCCACATACTCTGTTTTTAAAAGTTATGCTACCTCGTTTACATGTTTATTGTTGGTTTTCTTCTATTAGAATGTAAGCTCCGTGAGGGATCTAAAACAATGCAGAGTGGGTACTTAATAAATACTTGTAAATGGATGAAGTGGACATTGTTGTTTACCTCATTTTAAAAATGAGGAAACCAAGGCTATAAAAATTATGTGATTTTCCTAATGTCACAGATATTAAAAGGCAGAACTGAGATGTGAACTCAAGTTTTTCTGATTTGGGAGCCTTTACAACTCTATTATATGACTTCCTGGTCGAATGGATTCAGGGCAAGGAGGGGAAAGGGGGCTGGGGAGCATAATCCCCCATTCACAAATTTGAAAGAATTACCTTTGTCGGTATATGCTTTGGGAGGAAATTCCATGATTTAATTATATTCTCAAAGGAGTTCTTGAGCCCCCCAGTTTTTACCATTGTTTCTTTGGATGCTACCAGGGGACAACTTGCAATGTTAGATGCTCAATATATAGGAATTTTAAACTGTTTGCAGGCTAAAGCATTATGTTACGCAGTCCTGAAGACCTGCACTTGTGAGCACTTAACTTTTGTTGCATTTAATAGCTTTCTTTTTTTTTTAAACAGGCTATTGGACATCCCTCTATGCCTTCATACTGGTCTCTGGGATTTCAACTGTGTCAATGGGGCTATAATAGCACAGATGTGCTGGGAAAAAACAGTACGATATTCCTAAGTGTACCTCAAATGATACGGTGAGAATGGAGAGGAACAAGAAAATTAGAAAGTACATGGGGCGCCTGGGTGGCTCAGTCATTAAGCATCTGCCTTCGGCTCAGGTCATGATCTCAGGGTCCTGGGATCGAGCCCCACATCGTGCTCCCTGCTCGGCAGGAAGCCTGCTTCTCCCTCTCCCACTCCCCCTGCTTGTGTTCCTGCTCTCGCTATCTCTCTCTCTGTCAAATAAATAAATAAAAAATTTTAAAAAAATTAGAAAGTACAGTGATTATACTGTAACACACACAGATACACACATACACACAGGTCATGGAACTGGCATCATTTTTGTGTATTATTTTTTCAGTTTCCAATAAAAGAATCATTTTCGTTCTCTTTTCTCACAGGAAGAGAAATTTGTTTCACAATGAAATGTTTGCAGATGAGAGAGATTTTAAATTTTATAAAATAATGTTTCTATTTTCTTAATGTAATGATAGAACATGTCACTATATATTGGGTTTTTTGTTTGTTTGTTTTTGCTTTTGTTTTTATGGAATAAATTTCTTATTACTCCACACATCAAAATTTCCAAAAGGTAAAGTGTTAAATGTAGAAAGTAAAGCCAAAGTCTTTATTATTTGAACATGTCACCATGTAATATAATTTGTATATGACTTAAGGATGCTAGAGGCTTATGGACAAAGTTTTTTTTTTTTAAAGAATAGCTTATATCAAATCAAGAAACTTATTACCTAAATGACATAATTTAACAGGAATGTATAAAAAATATTTAAATATAAATGTAATAGTAAAAAGTTCAGCAAGGGAAGGAGATTTGGTGTTGGGTCACTAAGTATTTGTAGAAAAGACAGGATGTAGAATCACAGACATTTTTTCCCCTTGAATCATTTCAAGACTTGATTTTTAAGAGGGACAGTGACTAAGAATTTACTGATTATAACACTTCATTCTGTGGAACAGAAACTTGGGCCCCCATCCAATTAAGTGCCTTATCCCGGCTTTTTGTAACGATTGAGAGTAGAATCCAAATTTCCTGATTGCCTCATCCAGGGGTTTTTCCACCATTTCACAGCCTTATCTCATATAAAATGCAACAAACAAAAAAACATAGGGAAGGTTGTTTGCCAAAGTAGCATAAGTATTAGATTGATCTACTATTGTACCTTTTCAAGTAAAGAAAATTAGAGATTTTAATTAGAAGCAACTGATCACGTTATTAAATTGCCATTGCTTGGGTTGACATGTTGCAGCACTAAAAATTGATGGAAATAGACAGTTCTTGTACTTGTAACCATACTTAATGGGTGGGAATATCTTAATATATGTAATATAAAACACTGTTTTTATGAATATTGGAGATTCTTATTTCAACAATTTTTGGAAAGTTTACATTATACCAGCAATTGGCAAGGTAAGCACCTTGAAGAAGAATCAATGAAAATTTCCTTCTGTGTTACAATTCACATGGCATCAGTGAACTGGTATTACCTGAGTTCAGTTTTAAAAAAAATATGTGCAGCTTCTCCAGCTATGTGGACTTCTGAATATTTGGAACATTGGCCTAGATAATATGACTTTCTAAGAAATCATTTAAGTCCCATAGAATCGGTGAGAAATTCAAAGGATATATTAATACATAGTGTAACATTCTGAAAAACACATTTTAATAATTATAACAAATTATAGATGTTAATTGAGATTTTATTGGAAAATTAAGTTTATATGGATAGAAGAACACATATATGTGAAGAATATATTTCTTAAGTGAAAGGAAATTCCTCACTTCTTTTTCTTTTACATAATGGAAATATCTTTAGTGATTTTGTTGATTTTCAAAGTACTACAACATCATAAAAAATTATGCAATCCTGATTTCTAAGAAGTAGAAAGTCACAGTCCTTCTTTATCTCCCAAATATAAATTTTATCATTTCATTGTATATTGCTCCAGATTTTTAAATACATGTAGCCATCTTTCTACATCAATGGGAAATACAAAATACAAAATATGTCAAAAACTATAACAATGTTGGATATTTCTTTCTATATTAATTCATATCAAACTATCCCATCTTTTTGAATCGTTATGTTCCACTGTTCCCATGTGAGGAAATTAGTTTAACCCATACCTAATGATAAACATTTTCTTGTTTCTAGTACCTTAATATTATAAGCAATGCTGCAATAAACATGATAGAACATAATGTTATATCTACTTGCTTCATTATTTCCATGTAAGTTTTTTTAAAATATTTTTTTGATTTATTTGACAGAGAGGGAACACGAGCAGGGGGAGTGGGAGAGGGAGAAGCAGGCTTCCTGCTGAGCCGGGAGCCCGATGTGGGACTCGATCCCAGGACCCTGGGGATCATGACCTGAGCCGAAGGCAGACACTTAAATGACTGAGCCCCCCAGGCGCCCCTCCATGTAAGTTTTGAAAATCAAATTATTACATCTAAAAATGCACGTCTCAAAGTTTTATACATATTATCCCGATGCCCTCAAAATGTTTGTACCTCTTACCAAATTGACTTCTCAGTGCATTCACCAACACAAGGCAACCAAGAAGCTGAAAGAGATTTTCTTGTAGTAACAAGAGAATTTTAATAACAAGGAAAACAAGAAAACAACAAGAACTTCGGTTCTTTATCAGTGAGGTGTAGCATCTTTTTCTTTGCTACTTCCATTTCTCTGTGATGAAACCAGTATATATTGCTTGCCACTTTCTTACTGAAGAGTTTTTCTTTTTTAATTGTAAAATACGAATTCTTTTCTGTGTGTCACTCCGAATATGTTTCCTAGACTCTCTGTCTTTTAATCTATTTATCGGGCCTTTTACCGGCTGGTTTTAAGCTTTGTTTGTAATCAAATCTTCTTTATTTTTTCTTTGTGGTTTCTATCTCTGGTGTGTTTCAAAAGCCTTTTTAAACTGAAATTTCTAAGAAGACATCTCTCTATATTCTTGCAGAATTTTAAAGTTTTTAAAACGCTTAAATCGTGAATGTGTCTGCTTTAGTTTTGTGTATGCTGTTAGATAGGAATTCCATTGCTGGGATTCATGTCCCGGCTTGCAAAATACATATATTCCATCCCAATTACTCCAAAAGTAACGCATTCCAGCATCAACTTTGGAGACTACAGTCCAAAGTCTTATCTAAATATCATACAAGTCGGGTATGGGCGAGACTCAAGGTATGACTCATCCTGAGACAAAATTCCTCTCCAGCTGTGAACCTGTGAGGCCAGACAAGAATGTGCTTCTGAAATTTGGTAGTAGGACAAACATCGGAGAGAGAGATGATCCCATTCCAAAAGGGAGAAATTGGAAGGAAGAAGGGTTGGGTCCCATGTAAGTCAAGCACCTAACAAGACAAATCCCATTAGCGCCTAAGGCAGGAGAATAATATTCTTTGCTTAGGTGCTTTGCTCTCCAGGCCCACTGGGATAGCAATGTCACCCCCACCGTTTGGCAGGTGACCCTCCTTTTGGTTCAGTGTGGCACTGCTTACACAGCTCTCGATGGTGGCCCCCTCCTCCACTATGTGCCTCTCTTCCAGGGCACCACTCACACTTCTACTCTGCAGGCGTCTTGATGACAGGGCACTGCTGGATGGTGGTCCTGCTCTTTGAAACCAAGATGGAGGGGTGCCTGGGTGGCTCAATCGTTAAGTGTGTGCCTTCGGCTCGGGTCATGATTCCAGGGTCCTGGGATCGAGCCCTGTATTGGGCTCCCTGCTCAGCGGGAAGCCTGCTTCTCCCTCTCCCACTCCCCCTGCTTGTGTTCCCTCTCTCGCTGTCTCTCTCTCTCTCTGTCAAATAAATAAATAAAAATCTTAAAAAAAAAAATCTATGAAACCAAGATGGAAGCCGCCTTGCCCCCCCCCCCCCCCCCCGCAGCCACCATGCCTACTGGGCCTGTGCTGGAAGTGGTAGCAGTGATGATCTCTGAGTCACCTTTGGGGTCCTTCTTTCCTTTTCTTGAACAATAGCACAGTTAGCAGCTGAATAGCTATATGGGCCTGTCTTATAGAATCTAAGAGGTCTGCCAGACTTTCTTCATTCCATCCTACATTCTCTGTCTGTTTTAGTTCAAACTGGCAGTGTCTTTGCTGATATAATCCCATCTCTATTCCTGGTCTGCTTAAATGGCTGAGGCACACTCATAGTCTCTTTATTAAATGATTGCTCAGCCATATCCTTAATGTTCTCTTCAGTACAAACTTTCTCATTTTTTGCAAATGGACAGGCTGAGAATTTTCCAAATATCTAAGTTCTGGTTACTTCTTTAATTCATTTCTCTCTTCTTATATTTTACCATGAGTAGTCAGAAGGAGCCAAGCCATCCCTTCAACGCTTTACTTACAAATGTCCTCAGCTAAATATTCCATCACTCACAAGTTCCACCTTCCAAGAAACACTAGAACACAGATCAGTCAAGTTCTTTGCCACTTTATAACAAGGATTGCCTTTTCTCTGTTGCCTGATAACATGTTCCTCATTTCCGTCTGAGATCTCATCAGAATGGCCTTCACTGTCCAGATTTCCACGAGGATTCTGTTCACCATTATTTAGGTATTCTCTAAGAACATGGAAGCTTTCTCTCCAGCTCTCTTTTCTTTCTGAGCTCTCACCAGAATAACCTTTAGTAGTCTCTTTACAACCATCTTGGCTTTTTTGAGCATGCACCTCAAGACTCTTCCAGCCTCCACCCATTACCCAGTTTCAAAGCCAGTTCCACATTTTTAGGTATTTGTTTCAGCAGCACCCCACTTCTTGGTACCAATTACTGTATTAGTCTTCACAGGCTGCAGTAACAAAATGCCATAGATTGGATGGCTTAAACAACAAAAAATTATTTCTTACAGTTTTGGAGGCTGGACGTTTGAGGTCAAGGTCCAGCATGGTTAGGTGAGGACTGTCTTCCAGGCTGCAGACTTCTAGTTGTATCCTCACACGGAAGAAAGAGATTTAGCTAGCTCTCTGGCCTTTGTATAAAGGCTCTAATCCCATTCAGAAGGGCTCCCATCCTTATGACCCCCTCCGAAGGCCCCCCTCCTAGTACCATCACCTATAGGGGTTTGGATTTCAACACCTATATTTTGAGGGGACACAAACATTCAGACCAATACAGTGGAGTAGGATATTTGGGAACTTAAATGAGTTTGGAGTTTAAATCGGGTGCTCAGGGAAGGTGATAACTGATAACAAAGGCGAGAGTCTGAGCCCTGAGGATACTTAAGGGAAGAGTAAATACAAAAGCCCTGAAGTAGAACATACCTGGCATTTTCCATGAAAAACGAGGAGGGCAATGTGTCTCTAGCAGAGTAATCAGGGAGACAATCGCAGGGGAAAGTTCAGAGGGATATTGAGGCAGTGTCACACACGGCATCATAGACTAATTGTAAGGTCTTTGGCTTTTAAGATGAATGAGATGGGAAATGATTGGTAGGTTTTAAGCAGAGGTTTTAAAAGGATCACTCTAGGGCGCCTGGGTGGCTCAGTTGGTTAAGCGACTGCTTTCGGCTCAGGTCATGATCCTGGGGTCCTGGGATCGAGTCCCGCATCGGGCTCCCTGCTTGGCGGGGAGTCTGCTTCTCCCTCTGACCGTCCTCCCTCTCATGCTCTCTGTCTCTCATTCTCTCTGTCTCAAATAAATAAATAAAATCTTTAAAAAAATAAAAAAATAAAAGGATCACTCTAGTTACTACACTGAGAATAGATGATAAGAAGGCAAAAAGCACTGTGAAAGCAGATGAGTCCAGGTTTTAGGAAGCTTTATAAAATTTGGGCAACTCTCTTTAAGAAAAGTTATAAAACATTACAATTAGAATTTTAGGTGTAAAAGTGTGAATGGGGTCTTGCACAAAGGGACCATGAAACTCAAGTTTCTTTAGGTTCCAGATAAATCTACCTCTGGGCTGATACGAAAGAGAGAGACCAGTTAAGAAGCAATTGTGACAATCCAGATAAGAGACAATGGTCATGTAGCCTGGGATTGTGGCAATACAGCAAATAAGGCATGGTCACGTTATGGGTATATTCTGAGGATAAAGTGGACAGGACTGGTTGACAGATTAGATGTGAGCTATAAGGGAAAAATTAAGAAATTAAAAAAATTTAATCCAAGATTTCTAATGGTCATTCCTTCTCTGTTTTGTTGTTTCAACCAGCTTAAAAATACTATGAAGTAAGTTATTTATTTATGGACACCATCGTATGCTATAAACATACTTCGTGTGAAAAAAAAAAAGAATGATCATGTCCACAGCCATTGGAAGATTGGAATTGCCACTTGCAAAACAGAAAGAGGTGATATCTATTTTTGTTCTATGGCATTTAGACATCTGTGAAGCTGTTGCTAATTTACCACCATATATACTCTTTGAGACCAAGGACACCATCTTGTTTGTTGCTATGCCTCACAGAGCTCCTAGTTTACCATCTCACACATTGTGGTACTCAAAATTTTGAATGAATGAATGATCTTTATGTGTTTTATTCCCCCAATGGAAAGTAAGAAAACTATGCCCATTATTACTCATACGGCTCCCATTTTTATGTAAGGATATGAATGAACCAGCCAGTTTTGAAACAGTCCAGCAGCCAGGATGTGAAGAGAATAAACTACCTACCCTACGTGTGTGTCAAGTACACTGAAATTGCAAACGATTTTGAAACATTTTTACATCGCATGGGGGAAAAGTCTCTTGAATGCCAGCAGTTTGTCTTAGGAAAGTATACATTCCCTTTCATAACTCAACAATCTAGGAATAAATCAGAAAACTCAGAACGTGTACATGTACCTGCTATACTTTGGCGGTAAGGTTTTGGAATGTTTGTGAGTTGTGCTCTCACTTGTCTAGGGAGGATGCAGATCTCTCTGTCCTCGTTATCCTTATAAGGAGGCAGGGAGCTGCATTTGTTGCTGTGGTGTTGCCGCTGGATGACTGAGTCCTTTCCTTTGTTACAAGGTTTGTTCAACTTATAGTTTCTACAGTTTAGGCTATTTCTGTAACTAATCATGTACAATTGAAAACGCTATGAGATGAAAAATTTGTGAAGATTTAATTGAGAAACCGAGTTTTGCAGGCAGACTAAGATAAGTTTGGCTTATCCTTGACTGCAGACTTCTAGTTTGAGTGATCATAGCACTTCATTTACATTTCCTTTGAAATTAAAGCCATTTGCATGTGCAGTGATTCAGTTCCCAGTGAAATTGGAACGAAGGCAAAAAATCAAAACTGAAATAAAACCCAATTTTCAAGATCTAAAAACCTTAGAGTCTCACTCCCCTTCCTTGAATCCTCGAGATACTGATCTCCTTCCACATGTTACTTGCTAGGTAGAACTGGTGTGCAGAAGTTACTCCCTTCTCATTATTTTGTGAAATATCTAAATGAAAATATCAAGGAGGCAGCAAGATGTGTAAAATGGAGAGAAGCAATCTGGGTTTGAGATTTTAAAAACCCCTGGGAATTATATGCATACAAATGATGCTTAAACCCACAGGGAGAGATGAGACAATGTATTGAGAATGGAAGAGTGTAAAAAAATGAACTTGATAAATGGGCCCTCCAACCTTAAATCCTGACTGGATCCACATCACAATATTTAGCGTTGGATAGAAGAAAAGATTCAGCTAAGAAAACCAAATGGAAACAATTGGATAGGGAGGAAGAAAGGCAGGAAGGAGTGATGTCTTGCATCCCAGCTGAGGAGACTGTTTTAAGAAGAGTGGCATGGTCAGTTCGATCAGATGCTGCCCCAAGTCATATAAGATGAGTGTGTCCAGAGTTCAGCAATATGGAGATTGACAATACCAAGAGCATTCATTTCAGGGGAGTAGTGGGAATGGGCATCACACTAAACTCAGTGAAAGAGTGAAAGGGAAATGAGGGAGTAGAGACAGAGAGTTAACAGATCTTTGGCAGGTTTGGCTGAAGCAGTAGAGAAATTGGAAGGAGTAGAGAAATGGTGCTGTAGCTGAGAAGAATGTGAGTTTAGGAGGGTATTGTTCTATTGTCTTTGTTTTTTAAGAAATGAGAGGTATTTGCTGTTAGGAAATGAGCCGGAAGACTGGACAAGATGGCTAATGCAAAAGGCAGTAATCCAAGGATTGAAGTCATTGAGAAGAAAGGCTAGGATAGCATTAATTGGAAAGGGATGAGCTTTAAAAGAGCAGGGACATCTTATTGTTGCTGAGGAAGAAGAACCTACGAACAGATACACACAGATTTATGGGTTAGGTAGTGGGAGGCTGAAGATCTGCCCATAAGAAAAACTTCCATTTTAATGATTTGTTCATCAGTAGGAGTGATAGGGGAAATGGGATTGAAGGTGGGGAGCAGGAACTTGGAAGAGAGAGAGAGGGTATGCCACAGGCATTTCAGACAGTGGCAAAGTGAATTTATGACAGGAGCATGGTGGGAGTCCCAGGCAGTCCTGAGAATTCATTTGTTGTTCGTGTTCTTGAAGCAAAGGATGAGGAAGAAGAGGGAGAACGAAAAGATCCAGGAGTCAGTGGAATCACACACAATAATTCGAGCAACAAGGTGCCTGTGTCCCACTCTGCCCAGGGGTGTGGGAACACTTGCCCAGGAGGGCAGCTCTCCGGAGGACAGGCGTGGAGCAAAGAGTGAGCCCGGACATCAGCGTCACTCTGGCTCCAAATCCTGGCTCAGTTCCTTTCCAGGCCTGGGAACCTTGCTTTGACTGGAAAATGGCGATACGAGTACCAATATTTTATGTTAAGGACTCAAATAGTATATGTTAAGCAGGTGAGTGACCAGAAAGGGCCACTCCTGTATCTACTACAAACAACTTGGGAGGGCTTCAACTTAACTCCAAACGCTTTGCCAAACACTACAAATAAGCAATCGATAGAGGTGATGACTATTATGACAACAATTTTCCATCCTCTTCATCGTCCCAGGATGTGAAGCCAGAATTAGCTAAAAGAGTCCCCATTTTTACCATGACAGGGATCATTCTTTCATGACAGGTACCTAATGCTTACCTTATCTTATTCCTGGTTTATATCCTTTTAAAGAACAAGTTTATCACTGTGTGGGACTTAAAAAAAGGAAAGAGTGTGAATCTGAGAAGAAAGAAGCTGTTCATACCAACGTGGGACCTGCAAGAAAGAAACAAGGCCAGTTAAGCTCTCAGCTGCAGTCTTTCTCAAATAGATGACTGTAAAAAGTACTGAAGAAATCGGCTTGCAGTCAGGGCTCGTGTTACCAGGACACTGAGCCTAAAGACTAAAGACCCCATGTGGCATCAGATGAATATTCTTGTTCCCGGTGCTATTTTTAACCAATAATAAATTTCTTTTTATCTATTTCCAATTCAACCATCTAAGGTTTTACCTTTTTTTTTTTTTTTTTTGTAAGCTCTTTGATTGGTAACTGTTCTGATTGTATAAAGTTACGCTTTTGAGATAATTAGGAGTTATATTCTGGTTAAAGTACAGGAGTCCTATAATTACCCACTGTATTTCAGTGGGTAATTATCTACATTTGTTACATTTTTTTTCTTTGTGGCTGAGAAGACTGGCTCTATTATAATATAGTTAGTGCTTAAAATGTTCTCTTAGGAGTGAAAGAATACGATCAGGCTGCTGCCTTCATCTGCAGGGGATAAGAAAATTATTACACGATGTCTAGATTCCCGTTATTGTTTTACATGTGCTACAGATGACTTTCACGTGAGCAGAGCTAAGGATGTCGTGGCCGAGGTAAGGTGATTCGTATCATCAAAAAGTCACTAAAAGTTTCATTAGACTTATTCTCAAGTGTGTAGATTTGGAAATTAAATGGCAAGAGGCTCTACATCACTTTAGGAACATGTTCTCTTCAGAATAATAACAGGTAGGGGAAAAGTTTGTGGTAGAAACAGAAATGCTTTAAATGGACATAATTCTCTCCCTCCCTCCCATCTTCTTTCCAGGGAGACCAAAGCCTTTCGTATTTATGATCTTGTGTATATGCAATACATCATAAAGACCACTTTAAAATGATATTAACATCTCAATTTTGAAAATCCCAAAGAGAGGCAAACATTTCAAGACAGCAGAACCTGGATTAGAATTAGATTTCCGTATGCCTCAGACTCTTCCGTCCTTGTTGCCGTGTTGAACAAAATGCATTTTAGAAAGTCATAAAAGCTAAAATTAATGATTCTAGGGGAAAAATCCGAGAAGCTACAGAAAAAAATAAGGGTAGGGCAACTCAGAGAGTGGATCCCTACAAAGGAACCCCATTAAAGCTGCTGTAGAAAGAACTGAGCAGACTTGTTTTGCGTTCAGCCTTTGTGATGCCTAATGGATGCAGATGAGGATTTTGGAAAGCCAACCCTCTTGTTCCAATTTTAGGAACCTCCCCATGCCTCATGCTGTCCTGGCAGCACCACTGTTGGAGGCCTATTCCCTGCAGCCACACATTCCTGTTCACCCCTTCCACGGCAAAAGTCAGAGAGGGTCTGTTGAAAGACAAGTGTTTGACCAGGTGTTGCAATTGCGCCTCAGGGCTGCATGACTTTCACTGTGTAACCCATTCTTTTCACCCTAGTCTTTTAACAGTCTCTCCCACGTTGTAGGTTTTTATACCCATACTACTTTGGGGGAACTAAGACTGTATGATAAGAAAGACCTTCATATTTTAGGACCATGTGTTTTAGTAGGATGCTAATAGTGTGGTTAAGATTACAGAGAATATGAGTTAGTCCATGTATAATCGAAACCATACACTGATGCATGTATTCCAGGTGTCTCACACGGCGATAGAGTCCGGGAGTGGGGAGTTATTTTGAAGAGTAGCTGAATCTCAACTTCAAAAAAAGTGCAACAGTAGGAGGGACTGGACATATACTAAAAAATAGTAAAATATAAGGCAATAGGATTATGTACCAGAGGAAATAGTACATATTTGTATGTTTAGCTAACGATTTTGAAAGAAGTTGTACTAAATGTGAAGATATTTCTTTTTATTTGAGATGAGTGCCCCCCAACTCAGAGAGATGGCAATCATAAGTCACCTCTCAATTGCCCTATAATTGATACCATCCCTTTAGCAGGAATACTTAGAACTCTAGCCATGTGGATTAGTTTTCTATTGCTGGCATAAGGAATCACCACAAATTTAGTGGCCAAAAAACAATGCGACTTTATTAACTTACAGCTCTGTAGGTTAGAAATCTGATATGGGGCTCACTGGGTTAAAATCAAGGTGTTGGCAGAGATATGTTCCTTTCTAGAAGCTCTAAGGGGGTGTCTCTACCTTCCAGCTTCTAGGTGCTTGCTTCTTCATATTCCTTGGCTACTAATTGTTATTGTTTCATATAAAATTAGAATATTTCCTATTTTACATGTCCTCCATCTTCAAGGCCAGCAGTGTTGCATTTTTCTCTGACCCTCCTTCCGTTTTGGAATCTTTCTGAACACAGATTTAAGGAGTCATGTCATTAGATTGGATCCACCTCGATAATCCAGGCCAATATTCCCATCTCAAGCTCCTTAACCTTAATTACATCTGCGAAGTCCCTTTTGAAATGTAAGACAACATATTCCAAAGTATACTAGAGGATTAGGATAAGGACAATTTTGGGGAACCATTGTTCTATCTACCACTTCATGAGCCCAAGCTTTTTTACTGTCTAGCCTTCTTTTGCTAATATTAGATTCAGTTGACTTTCTCCCTATCTTGGTACTCAATTGTACACAAATCTTTTCTCAATCATATTATCACACTTCTTGGGCTTGATCATTTTTACAAAACCCCTCCTCTGTCTTTTCCTACAAAGCCTGATAACTTTTGTACTTGTCAAATTCTCTGGGTTTCATAAGATTCCATCCTAATTTAAATCATGGATATACAGGAAAGATTACATTACTTTATTGCCTTTAAAACAAATTAGATGTTTCTCAGCCTCCATCTTAACCTGCCCTGGTAGGAAAAAAATCTTTCTCAGTCATTACTGGACTACTCTCCTCTCTACTTTCAGTGTTATGGAAAGATCCTAGTGGTCTTATGCAGAGAAAAACTTTTTGAGGAAGATCTTTTTGTCTTTGGCAGTTGCTAAGATACAAGCCCAGTTGTCCAAGCCTGGTGTCCGCGCGAGGTCTGCTCCTTCTGCTGTTGCTCTGCGTGTACCTGGGAGGTCTTGGCAGAACTTGAGAACGTTGGATTCTACAGATCCGGATAGCCTCCTGAGGTGCTTCCCATGCCCATGTCCCTTCAAACATCTTTCTCTTCTCTAGGGCACTGTTAGAGGGAGGACCGAAAGTAGAACACCAAGGCTCTGTCCCTTCCTAGCATTTTAAAAATTAATACCTCCTAATATGCAGATACCTTTTTTTCTTGCCCCTTCACATAATTTCCTTTCATTTCTGGAGGCAAATCTCACAAGTAAATTTGTCTCCTGCAAACTACTGCTTTTCAGAAAGCTTTTAAAACATCTGTTGAAATAAATGGCGCCATCTTGAAACAATAGGGAGAAAAATATTGCTAACATAAAACATGATAACTTGATTAGTGGTTCCCCCATGCTGCACTTTACTTGATATTACCAATCTCGGTCTTTCAGGCTGATCTCATTAGTTCTTCAGCTAGATGTACATAGCAGCTTCACCCCAAGTTGCAACAAATACCTGACATTAGATTCTATAATAGTCAGTTAAACAAATAGACATATAGTCCTAGTAGGAAGTTGAGACTACACTTAAAATGTCTAAACTGTACGAGGAGGTGGGGCGCCTGGGTGGCTCAGTCGGTTAAGCGACTGCCTTCGGCTCGGGTCATGATCCCAGGGTCCTAGGATCGAGCCCCGCATCGGGCTCCCTGCTCTGCGGGAAGCCTGCGTCTCCCTCTCCTGCTCCCCCTGCTTGTGTTCCTGCTCTCGCTGTGACTCTCTCTGTCAAATAAAAAAAAAAAAAAAAAAAAAAAATCTTAAAAAAAAAAAAAACTGTAGGAGGAGAACATGTAAAATAGGAAATATTCTAATTTTATATGAAACAATAACAATTAGTAGTAATTTTTATATTTATTATTATAAATATTTCTCATAAATATTAGTAATAATATTTATCATTAATACAATAATTAAAATGTTAATTAAGAAAAATATTAAAAGACATTATTTATATTAATTATTTCATTTAATTCCCACAACGTACCAATGAAATGAGAATTACTGTTAATTAAAAAATCTGTTAAACATCTCCATGGTGTCACACAGTGTTCTAAGGTGTAGTTAACGACCTTTGGACAATGAAATAAGGAGAAAGCTTTCTTTCATAAGGTTTATTAAAAAATATATTATTCCCATCTTCCAGATGAAGAAACTGAGACTCAGCATAGTGAAGGACCTTACTCAAGGTCATGGGGTAAGTAAGTAGCCGTGCCATTATTTGAGCCCCGGTCTATTTGTTTCCAGCTCTGGGCTACTTTACTACCACTCTATGCTTCTTCATAGTGAAAAGGCACGCATCAGAACATTTCTACCTGGAGGTCCAGTGTGTGCAGGACTGTCACATAGCAGGAAGAGTTTAGGCTTGAAGCTGGCCATAGAAACTGAGCTTTCATCTTTGGCGTTTGACAGAATTTGGTGCAAGCAGGCAGACAGGTACACACACCCATGTCGGTCTTGCTCACTTCTGTAATCTCTTGTCAGTTGGAAAACCTCTCAAATTTATTGTCATTTTTCTCAAATAATGCAGAAGGTTATTGCGCAGGACAAAAAGGCAAATCCTTTTCATACTTCCCTTTACAGTAACTGTTGTCAAGTTAATATTCCATACAACCCAAGGCCTGGGGAAAAATAAATTTTCAATTGAAGGCAAATTGTTTCCAAACTTAAATAAAATGATAAAAGTTGCTACTTTAAAGAAAAACTCTCCTTTTTACAAGCACTTCGAAGAGTCTATCTTTAGAGAGTATATCTTTTAATAACTATTCTGAGTTATTCTCTTTTCAAATTTTAGACTTCATGCAGCAATTTTTTTTAATCGATCTTACTTTAGCTATGTGATCCAAATATACTTCAAAGATGAGTATTGCTTTGTCAGTTGGTATGATATGACACAAAGATATATTTGGGGGGTCCCTACAGGGTGTAAGGTACTATTGATTATTTACATCTCTTTCACCTCTGAAAGAAATGGATAAAGTTTCAGTTATACAAGATGAATAAGTTCTGGAGATCTCTTGTGCAACATATTGGCTATAGTTAACAATATTGTATTGTGAACTTAAAATTTTTTCGAGAGGATAAATCTCATGTTAAGTGTTCTTACCACAAAAATTTTAAAAAAGGACATGTGGAACTTTTGGCGGTGATGGATATGTGTGATTGTGGTGATGATTTCAGAGGTATATGCATACGTCCAAAGTCACCAAATTGCATGCATTAAATATGTGTGGATTTGGGTATATCAACTGCACCTCAATAAAGCTGTTTTAAAAAATGGAAAAATGGAAGAGGATGAGCTAATACTTTCTGTGAATACCTTCTAGAAAACAAAGGTTAATTTCATTTCCTCCCTATGAAAACTCAACTTTCACTCTATTTGTTTCAACACTGAGTTAATTCGGAGGGAAGAATCTCTTCCTGTTCTGATCTTTCCTTTCCAAAAGCTCAGATTTCTGCCATCAAGTGAGACTTACCCCTTCTGTGTATGTGCCAAGGCAAAGGCTTACAGCAGGTAGAGAATGTTAGTGGTACCTAGTATTTCCCCTACTTAGCTATGCCAATGCTCAAAATTGTTAATATAATTGTAAAGTCTTTTCTGTTTTTAAAAATGTTCAGGAAGAAAGTCATCATTTGGCCTGAACTTTTTCTTTATATCTAACCTAAACTTTCTGTACTTTAAAGCCTATTTCGTCTTGTTCACTTATTTGTAGAAATGGAAGATAATTTCCTAGTTGTGCTCGCTGTGAGAATCCTTTCTTCTCTTGATGGAAGATCTTTTACTTTCTGTTGTGCACAGGACCAGATGCCAGATGCCCACCATCTGCTCTACCTGCCCAGGGGCCTGGGCGTATAAACCTAAAACACAGCCGTCCTAAGTTCATAGTCTGGTGAAGATGACAACACATAAACATAAAGTCAAATACACTCAGAGACTTCCAGGTGATGAGGGCAAAATGAAGCCACCCCCAGAATGTCCCTTCCTTGGTAAATTCATAAGATAGGGGAAAGATGGTAAAAACCAAAATTTTGTCCCTAGCAAACAGCAAAGGAAAGGGAATTCGGTCTTATGTCATTATCTTCAAAAGTGGCAAAGGATGTTCTAGCCGAGATTCCCTAGAAAAAAGAACCCGAGGCAAAACTTACCTGGTGAAGGTGTTGTTTGGGGGTGGGGAGGGGAAAGCAATCTCAAGGCAAGAAGGGTAAGGAGAAACAAATGAGGCAGGGAAGGAAGGAAAGCCAATACAGAGTGGCATTTTACTGAATTGGCCGGCGCTTTACAAGAAAATACAACCAGTTCCTCGGTCATCTTAATTTTTGTCAATCTGGTGAGTGAATTATCAGTTCATTATGTATTTTATTTGTGTATCTCTGATTAAAAACAAGATGAAGCATTTTTCCTCTTCATTGGCTTTTCAGGGTGTATTGATCTGTTCAATGTTTTTTTCCCATTTTTCTCTTGGGCCATTAGCTTTATACTACTGATTTTTCAGTTATATGTGTTACAAATAGATCTACAAATTTCTGACCTATCTTTTCACTGTCTTTTTAGTATCTTTTACTGAACACAAGTTCCTAACTAAACTATTGTCAAATTTATCAATAATTTTCTTTATCAATTTATGACTAAAGAAATACTTTTGAACATGAAATCATAAACACACACTGTTTTAAAAAATTTATATAGTTTTGCCCTTTCACATTTTCATCATTAATCTACTAGGAGTTGATTTTGAACAGTATAAGGTAACAGTGTAACTTCATTTTTTTTTTTTTCTATATGGAGAAGAAATTGTCCCCAAACTAATTCTCTCCCCCACTGATCTGCCATACTTATTTTTTCTTAACGATAGATATCTGAATATACTATACACTGTTGCTAGACTGCTTTTTCTGTTCCATTAGTTAATTTTTCCCTCTTCATCAATTTGACATGGTCTTAATTTATATTGATTTATAATGAGCCTGGAATAATGTGGGAAATAGTCTTTCCCACCTTGGCTTTCTTCAAGAGTATTTTTTGCTATGGCTGAGCATTAAATAGATATAGCAGTTTGGAAATAATTGACATCTTTATAATATGTACAGGTTTATTGATTATGATATTTTTAACTTTGTTTTTTAAAATTATTTGTCATAAAATTTTATAATGTCTTTATGAAGCTTTAGACTTATTTGGTTAATGTGATTTTTACGTTCTTTATATTTTTGATACTATTTTTGAAATGTGTTGTTTTAATATCCATAAATTATTAGAATACCTTTAAAATAGGGAAAAAAATCTGTTTAAAAGCAGATGTTACATTTTATTATATTGTTTCTTAATTTTTTCAAGGACTAATAAACTTCCTCTTTTAAGCTTTTATCTTACTGATTTATTATTTTATCAAATGTTCTCATTGATTTTACAAGTATTTTTGATCACCTGTGGGAACAGCACAAAAGCAGAGCAGAAGGGCCTTAGTAGAGGCATAAAAACTTATTGAAGGCAGGCAAAACTAAAATCTTGATTTCAGGTAAATGCTAGGGTAAACAATTTTGGGACAATTTTATCATGTAGGAAGTAATTGTTAATATACTCTACTATGGGGTGTATGTATCTTACCTTGATCTTAATAGAGCCACCTTTAAGCCTGGTTAAATATGAATGGGAAAACCCCCACCATTAGAAGCATAAATCAGGATTTGCACATGCCCTTACACTAAGTGCAATATGCTGCAAGCTTGACAGACAAACCTTTTCTCTCCTGGAGTTAATCCCGGATCTTGAAGCAAGCTCTCAGTGACCACCTGATTCATGCTGTTCCTCTTGCTGTGTTACACCTTTTCTGTCTTTTTTCTGTGGGTGTCTATTGGGAGATTTTCTTTGCCTGCACTAGATTTATGCGTCAGAATTAGATTTATGGATTCAGGTATAGAACACCATTTCCATTTACTGCATCCTTGTCTGTCTAAAACAGGTTTTCATTTCTATTCCGGTTTATTGTAGTACTTTAACAATTTGCCATAAATATGGGCAAAATTTATATGACTCTCATAGAGTTACTCCATGTGCTTTATAAAGTAAACTCTCAAAAATACTGGTTTTAAGATGTGAAGATCAAGATAGAACTGATTATTTTAGTCATGTACAAATATATTCTGTTTTTATGCCTTGAGATAGAGCCATTTTTCTAGAGTTATGAGTTCAGGGGACTTAATGAAATTTAGTGAAACTAGTAGAGAATAACAGAGCTAAAGATGAACATAAAGGTCATTTAACCAGGCTCTTTCTTACCTACTACTGAAAAATTCTTAGGTCTTGATTTGACCGAAAAGAAATGAATAAACCTATAGTAGTCTTAATAGGCAATATTCTGAATACGTATTTTAAAAACATGGCTAATTAAATACTCTTAAGCAAAAAATAATTTACTTTTATTTTTTTAAAGATTTTATTTATTTATTTGAGAGAGAGGGCAGTAGAGAGAGAGAGAGAGCAAGCGCGAGTTGGGGGGGGCAGAGGAAGAGGGAGAAGCAGGCTTCCTGCTGAGCAGGGAGCCCAGCGTGGGACTCCTGGGATCATGGCCTGAGCCGAAGGCAGACACTTTACCAACTAAGCCACCCAGGCACCCCAAGAGGTTACTTTTAAATAACATAAAAAAATAGAATCATAGATTACTGGTATAAAGTAGAAGTTAAGTGGCTTACAATTGTTTCAGGTTTATTTATCCTATTTTAACAAGCCATTTCAAATTCCTATTGAAAAGGAAGGAATCATTTCTTTAGATTTTAGAACATACCACTCACACCTAGGTTGCCCAAGAAATTGCTAATTGTGTTTAACTCATAAAGGAATTTAGGCAAGAAGAAGATAAAGGAGGAGGAGAAGGAGGAAGAGAAGAAGTAAATTTAGACGTATATTCCTTTTCAGTGCTGAAAATTGTATTTCTGAACACTTTTCATGTCTCAGGTACAAAGTGAACATGACTTCCAAATTCTGAGCTTAATGAAATTCAAACAATGAAAATTACTTTCCAGAAGGCATAAAAAAATAGTTTTAAGTGGAAGCATTAGCAAGATTCACCTAGACAAGGATTAAAGACAGTTTACTGAATTTATTATTAGAGCTTTTATCTTTCAATTTAATATGACAATTCAATTTTTTTAACTTATTATTTTACCCTCGAGGGACAACATGATTCATCCTGAAGTTCTAGGTAAATAATGGCTAAAACTGAGATTCAAGCTAAGCAGGCTGAAGCTGATCTGGGGCTGTAACTGCTAAGCTCAGTTGGCAAGGACAGGAAGGAAATGAGCCTTTACGAAGCACTGGTCATATGTTAGCTGTTGTGAAAGGTGAAAGCTTTCCTAGATATATAAATTTTTTTTTCATTTAAACATTGTAACACCCCTTTGAAGTTAAGCATTATTTGTTCTATTTTATAGTAGTTAAGTAACATGCTCAAAGTTTTACATATTTAAATGGAAGAGTTGAATGAAGTTTAAACTCTATCTGTTCGATTGCAATGCCTATTTCAGTTGATTTTTGATTTAAAGGTTTGATTAAAAAAATGGTTAAAAATATGAGTTAAATTCAAACAAAAGAATAACCGAGGCAAAATTTTACAATAATGCTGCTAAAAATCTAATACATATTTTTTTCATATACACGCAAGACTTTACTCAGGAAATATAATCAATTATCAAAAGAAAATTACTGACATTTTCAATGTTAGTATGAAAACCACCATGGCTGCATGCTAGAATCACAGAGGATTTTTTAAAATGCTGATATCTAGGAATGGGAACATTCCTAGATAGTCTGGTTTAATTGATCAAGGATGGTGCCTTGGCATTGCTTTCTCTTTCTTTCTTTCTTTTAAAGCTCCCAGAAGTTTCTAATATACAGCCAAGATTGAGAAACTCTGCACTATTTATGATATAGTATAATTCATAAGAAGGGTTTAGAGTAGAAAAATTGTGTATTAAATTAGCTTTTCATGAAATATGTACAATAGTTTATATATGGTAATTTCTTTTTTTTTCTCATCATTTCCTCCATTTTTCTGTTCACGCAGAGGTACACCTTTGATAAAATATTTGAATATATGAAATTGAGAATTGTTCATGTATTTTAAGATTGTGTGGGTTTTTTGAAAAAAAAAAAAGGGGGATCTATCTAGAGTAATACTGAAGAAAGTTTTCCCAGCGCTCCTCAGAAGACTACAAAAAAGCAAACATTTAAGTCATTCAACATTTGTTGGGAGTGGGAAATACACTGGGCATTGGTTGGGTGATAATTTTCCATGTTGGAGAGAGATGCATGTGTCAATCATTAGAATGCTAGAATTTTCTCTCTTTGGAATTCTGCAAATTTTAATATTAAACAATTAATTACATTATGCCCTATAGATTAATCAATATTATCTGGCAGTGCAAACGTACTTCTATGAAGGTAAAATGCACTCAAGTTGTTTTCAGGACATTATAAATAATACACTCATTTAGCCACTATAGAATTGCTCTTGATCTATGCAGATTTCAAAAGAACCACATTTGTTATTATTTTTTTCTGCTTGTTTTATGTCACTAAAGCACTGGTCATGGTTAAACTGGAAAGTTTATTCTCTCTGTCATTCACCTCTACTTTTACCTCATCCACAGCTCTCCTACAAACCTACGTTTTTAAGATTTATTTATTGTTTTACAAAGAGAATGCACGAGATGGGGGAGGGGAAGGAGGAGAGGGAGAGAATCTCAAGCAGATACTGAGTGCAGAGCCCCATACTGGGCTTCATCACACAACCCTGAAACCATGACCTGAGCAAGACCATAACCTGAACTGAAACCAAGAGGCAGATGCTCAACTGACTGAGCCACCCAGGTGCCCCTCTTCTACAAACCTATTATTATGAGCTTTATAGATAATGGGGATAAAATAATAGAGAGATAATTTGGAAGGGGGTATATAGAATGTTCCCTCGATGTAGGTGTCTTCATTTTCTATGAAGAGAGGAAGTGAAATTAAGCTGGCAAAATATTTCCCCTTATCTGAGCCTAGGTGATAAAGAAAAAAATTTAGCTATTAAAGAATTTGTTGTTGTGTTCATAAATTTATTGTAGTGGATTCACTACATCCCAATGACTTTTTAAAAAAATTTATTATTGAAGTGTAGTTGACTTTTTACAAGAAAAAATATAAAGCAATATTTGCCTTATTTGGGGAAGCTGCAAATTAAATTGTTGTAAACTCTCAAATTTAGTGAGAATTCCATTTGCTGTTGTTCAAATGATAGATTAGGTACATTCAAAGAAGAATTGCTAAATAAATATTGGAAAAGAATTATAATGTCAAGTTTTCTCTGGCCCAGAACTGACAGAGGCAAAACTTATAAGCAGCCTCAGAGGAAGAGAGAGATCTTTCTCTACAAAGATTTTATAGATTTAATAGAATGTAGATTACAACTTTCATGGTTTGGGGAATTGACATGTTTATTACAATTGACATGTTTTATAATTCCATGCTTTACTTCTTCATTACTTTTTACCCTACAAACTTTGATGCTAATTGAAGCTTTGGGGTTAAAGATTTATTTCTGAGGGAACAAGAGGAGCTCTAGAATAAAACAATTTGGAGACCAACAGAGGCCTTCATTAGATGTCAGGAAGCAAACTATCTAAATTTATGATCAAGAGGAGAGCATAGTCATATGTAGTAATCCTGGGGCCTTCTGTCCTAGCCTGAATGGTTCAGCCACTAAGTCTCTTGGATTAGCTAAATGTATTGTGAATACTCTGTACATTTAACTTCTCATACTGAGACAGGAAACTTATAGTACTACATTAAAATTTTTGTTTTTTTTTTTTAATTTACAGTGGATTACCCAAAAGACTACTTGCTTATACCATGATTGATCCCATGGTTTTCTTAATAAAAACTGGACAAGAGGAACTGGTCACTATTTATTCCGTATGCTCTTCTTAAAGGGCACATTTATACTTTAGATTCCACAGCATGAAAATGATATCTTTGTGGTCTTAAACATGCTTGTCATTACATATAATACAATCTGAAATATTTTAGTATGTGTTGTACAGCAAAATTAATAAGTGATATATTTTAAAGTCAAGAAAATCTGTCCCCAGATGGGAGTTGATATATGCAGTTTTAATAAAAAGATAACTTGTGAACTTTGTCTGCATAGGGTGCAGCTTGGGGCATTTTATCCCTTCTTCAGAAACCATAATGCAATTGGAAATAAGGTGAGTGAAAGTTACTCTAGGGGCGCCTGGGTGGCTCAGTTGGTTAAGCGACTGCCTTTGGCTCAGGTCATGATCCTGGAGTCCCTGGATCGAGTCCCGCGTCAGGCTCCCTGCTTGGCGGGGAGTCTGCTTCTCCCTCTGACCCTCCCCACTTTCATGTGCTCTCTCTCATTCTTTCTCTCTCAAATAAATAAATAAAATCTTTTTTTAAAAAAAAAAAAGAAAGTTAATCTAAAATAACTGCTATATTAGGGACGCCTGGGTGGCTCAGTCAGTTAAGCGGCTGCCTTCAGCTCAGATCATGATCGCAGGGTCCTGGGATCGAGTCCCACATCGGGCTCCTTGCTCAGCAGGGAACCTGCTTCTCCCTCTGCCTGCAGCTCCCCCTGCTTGTACTCTCGCTCACTCTCTCTCACCTATGCTCTCTCTAGCAAATAAATAAATAAAATCTAAAAAAAAAAATAATAACTGCTATATTCAATATTAACCTATAATAAGAAACTGGGGTTAGAATATATATATATATTCTATATGTATATATATATAAAATCATAAAAATGTGCATCAAAAATCAAACTGCTCTTCAACATAGATGTTGAAATATGTGATTGGGTTTTTTAAAAATGCACACATTATTGACTTTATCAAGAACTGTGAGAGAGTAACAAGAAATAAATGTTGTAGAAATAGTTTTTCTAAGTTGTTCTTGAAAATGCATTGTTTATGATTTCTAAAAGAGGGAGTGCATTGCATCAATTAAAATAACCTGTAAACAAACTTTGCCTTTATCATACAAGGTTGTAGCAGACAAACCTATGGTATTCGGAATTATCCTTCCTTAGTAGTTCCGTAATCTACCTAATTTCAAGTTTTTGTTTTGGTGGCAGGCAGATATAGTACGATCTACGATTCTTAGGCTGAAGGCAAAATCATTCCTTAGTCAAATGGCTGTGAAGCCATCCTCTCTCAAGGAGAAGGCATAGTAATGATCTTTTGTCTAGAAATGATTTGAAACTTTGCTGTAGATGAGCATGCAAACTATACTACCTACTACAATATGTAAACTTTATAGACTGTATTTAGGAGAAAATCCTACAATAACTTATGACTTAGGAAAGACTTTCAAGTAGACAGAAATAATATTTACAAATGGTCTGCTTCTCTCTAAACTGCCCTCTCCCTGAAAAAAGAAACCACTAAATAATTCTCACTTCAGCTAATAATGTCTATTGCAATGTTTCTCTTTTACAGGAACAAGACCGTGGGGTGTTGGAAAAGTTTGCTATAATTTCCTGCTCTGCATTAAAAATACTTATTGCTGCCTTACTTACACAACCTCTTCTACCATTCTCTTGTGAGTGGAAATACAGTGGTCCCAGGATTGATGCATGAGTAAGTAGCATTTAATAATTGTTCTAGTCTTAGATTTTCTACCACAGAGATCCTAGAAGCCTGGCTTCTCTGCTAAGGGAATTATTTGGGGGATAACGAAATAGGCAAATCAGTTTTTCCCCCACTAACTGTGATTGGAAATATTTTACAAATTTGAAGAATTTAGTTAAGGAAACACTTTCAACCAATTAACAAAAAGCAAAGTCTGCGTCTTGCCGTGTAAATAGTGTGGAATATAGATAAAGGATGAAACATGGTCCCTGCCCCCAGAGAACTGAGAAGATAACAACTAATATTTGAAAGAAATTGAGTATAGCATAGAACATTGCATATTTCTGTCCTGTTTGTGTGGCACAGGCTAGAAAGTGAGGGAAACATTCAAAGAAAGGCAAGGTGCATGTGAGATAAATAGGCACAGCTTTGTGAAGGAGGTAGGATTGATGGTAGATCCTTGAAGTCTGTTTAGGATGCAAAAAGGAACAACAACAAAAATGCAGACGATGTGATTACTTGGCACAACTCTGACTTTAGATTTAATGCCCATTTATCTCTTGGTCAGGGAAGAGAACTGATCCCTCTTGTCTCGCTGGATGATTGGATTTTCATTCCTAAAGAACTGTTAATACCCTAAGCCTCTTACTGTTTTTTATCTTTTTTTTATCTTCTTGGTGTTGATCACCATAAACCTGAGGTAACTGAGTAAGACTTTAGTCTAACTAAAGATTTACATCAGATCCTCAGGCTCATGAGATTGACAGAGCATTCTTTTGGGGGCCCACTTGCATGATTGCTCTGCTTCTTGAGAAGGTAAGTGCTAGAATTTTACATGAGTACAATATAGTTATTTACGGCAGTTTACGTTGGTGCATCTGATACAACCATGCAAGTTTGCCATATTCTCCTATTTTTTGTACATCGTTTTCATTCTTATATTTGAAAATAATATATTTATGTGTTTATTTTACCTCATATAGAATATAGCTCATGTTAAGTAAATCTGAACAAACCTGAAATATATGTTTCTGCTATTCAGAGATTCTGAAATAGGTCTCAGTATAATTTGCAGAAGTTTAGATATTGATCCCTCCAAATATATGCCTCATTAAAAAGAGTAAAATCTCTTTTTCAACTATGCTAATGTAATAACAAGGAAGCCTTTTCTAAGAACATTGGTTACTTCATTAGCCTTTTTTAAAAAAAATTCCTGATTTGATTTGGGGCGCTGGGGTGGCTCAGTTGTTAAGCGTCTGCCTTTGGCTCGGGTCATGATCCCAGGGTCTTGGGATCCAGCCCCGCATCGGGCTCCCTGCTCAGTGGGAAGCCTGCTTCTCCCTCCCCCACTCCTCCTGTTTGTGTTCCCTCTCTCGCTGTGTCTCTCCCTGTCAAGTAAATAAATAAAATCTTTTAAAAAATTCCTGATTTGAATCCATTTTTTCCTTCACCTCTAGATAGCTGTCTTATCCATACTTTAAAGCCACATATGCAGGAGAGTTGGCAGGATGGATGTCATGAGGATGACTTGCCAATAAATCTGTACAAATTTTCAGGACCAAATATTAGGATGCCCAGAGGTAGAAAAAAATACTCTTAAGGCTGCCTATTTATTATGTTGAATTTCTCTAGTTTTGATAAACTTATCACAGCTACACAAAAACTGAAGTTGGGCCTTTATGGGATTCTTCAAAATAACTATTTTCCGTATTTCTATCTGGTTCTTGACCTCACCACAGGTCTACCTTAAATGTAAATATATATACACACACACAAGTACAAGTGACCTATACTTAGTAAGAACTGAAAAGTGTTCTTAAATAAAAAAGTGTTTCATATTTTACATTTTTCATAACTATGACAATTGTCATTGAGCTAAAATGTCACAAAGTAATTGCAAGGTTGGTGATAGAGTACATATCTACATTGTAGTGGGACCTTCATATTTTGATATATGGCAAAACCAACTAGGCTTTTTAGAAAACATAATGGACAATATACATTAAAATTCCATAATCTAGGCATGAAATATATTTTCTGATAGATCATGAATGTTTCATGAAGATTCTCTAGCTCTATTGTATAACCATATATAAGTTGACTAACACCTGTTTTTAATGCTAAATAATATGGGATTCAGTATCCAGAGAGCTGAATGTATTTTTACTGGAATATTTTAATTCAACCAAATCTTAAAAGCAGCAAGATAAACAAAAAACTACCTACAAGGGAAAACCTATAAGACTACCAACTGATTCTTCAGCAGGCCAGGAGGGAGTGGCATGATATATTCAAAGTGCTGAAAGGGAATAAACCTTACATAACCAAGAATACTCTACCCCACAAGGTTATCATTCAGGTTTGAAGGAAAGATAACAGGTTTCCCAGACACACAAAAGATAAAGGAGTTTATCACCACTACAACAGCTTTATAAGACATGTTAAAGGGACTTTTTTAAGTAGAAAAGAAGTAGCCATAATTAGACATAAGAAAATTATGAATAAAAAGATGTAAAATATGACAACATATACATAACACATGGAAAAGGGAGTAAAAAGGAAGAGAAAGGGAAAAAACTTTTTTTTTAAGATTTTATTTATTTATTTGGCACAGATAGAGAGAGAGCAAGCATAAGCAGGGGGAGCTGCAGAGGGAGAGGGAAAGCAGGCTCTCCGCTGAGCAGGGAGCCCGATGTGGGGCTTGATCCCAGGACCCTGGGACCATGACCTGAGCCAAAGGCAGCCACTTAACCGACTGAGCCACCCAGTACCCCTTTTTTTTTTCTTTTTCTATGTTCTTTTAAAATGTGTTTGAACTTAAATGACCATCAAATTAATATAGACTGCTATTTACTTAGGATGTTCTATATGAGCCTCGGAGTAACCACAACCCCAAAATTATGATACACAAAAAATAAAGACAAAGAACGCCAGCCATAACACTACAAACTCATCAACCACAAAGAAAGAGTGCAAGAGAGGAAGAAAAGAACAGAGAAGAACTACAAGAACAATCAGAAAACAAACTAAAAAATGGCAACAACTACATACCTATCAATAATTACTTTAAAGGTGAGTAGCCTAAATGCTCCAATCAGAAGACATAGGGTGGCAGAATGGATAAAAAAAATCAAGACTCATCTATATGCTGCCTGCAAGAAACTCACCTCAGACCTAAAGATGCACACAGATTGAAAGTGAAGGGATGGGAAAACATTCACCATGTAAATGGAAGCAAAACAAACACTGAGGTAGCAATACTTATATCAGACAAAATAGACTTTAAAACAAAGTCTGTAATAAGAGATAATGAAGGGCATTACATAACGATAAAGTGATCAATCCAGCGAGAGGATATAACAATTGTAAATTTCTACGTACCCACCACGGGAGCACCTAAATAGATAAAGCAAAATATTAATAAATATAAAGAGAAATTGGTAATACAATAACAGTGGGGGACTTTTATATTTACATCTGCTACATCAGTGGATAGATCATCCAGACAGAAAATCAAAAACGAAACAATGTTTTGAATGATGTATGGGATCAGGTGGACATTAACAGTTACATACAAAATATTTCATCCAAAAACAACAGAATACACAGTCTTTTCAAGTGCACATGAAACAAGATGTTTTGAAAAGTCAAATGTTTTCTTTTTTCCAAAAGGAGCAAGATCTATGTGTGTACTTTCCTGAAGCATCCTTGTTCAACTTTTATATGGTGTTTTGGACATTTTATGGAAAAAATATAAATCCATGAACTCAGATTTATATGGTATCTTTTTCACCATTTTTATATGACTTCTAGAGCCTTGGAGTTTATAACTGCAGCTGGGTTCTTTGTGAGACTGTTTAGAATTGTTTGCTCTTCTCAGAATAGAAGAATTGAACCATATGTAGATGGACAAATATTGAAGATGAAGGATGGTTATGAATGTTTATTTATAGGAGCATAGTAGACATTAATTTTATGCAAACATTTAAATTCTTAAAAAGCAAATGACTCCAGAGTGATTTTTGTTTATTGTAGAATGTAATAGAGATTATAATCCATGAATCAGGTACTTTTTCTTGCAAGAAACAGAAACTCATTCAAGCTAGCTCAAGTATGGGTTTATTAAAGGGATACATATGAACTGATAAAGGAAATCTCATGGAAATCTAAGAACAGCAATTGTATTAACAATGGATTTCTTGGGGGAATTCAGATTCACTTGCAAAAGTTTGTGGAATTTCAGCCCAGTGTTGTACTGTTAACAGGGCTCAGCATTCCATGGGATTTTTTTTGTTTTCCTAGTAACTGGCTTCCAAAGGGCCTCAGCTTGTAATAGACTCCCTGGCCCCAGCAAAAGACATTTTTATGTATCTTTTGGACTTCTGTGATAAATGGCAGGCTCTTTCCATGTATTATAGTTCAGTGCCCCAAGAAATATCATATCATTGATCTAATTCACCTTTTCCACCCAGCTATACCTAGTCTCCCAGGCAGTCTCAATGATGTGGGACAGTGGTGGAATATGAGGAAAGCAATAGGATATTTCTATGGTAGAGCAGTTATTTTAACTGAGTTCACTTCTCCCAAATTTTTAGTATGCTTTCATGAGCAGTGGCTAATCTTGCCCAGTCTTCAAGAAGTCTTTATGGCAGTACGTTTTGACTATAAACGTAGGACTAATCCTAAATTGGAAAAAAGGAAATGTGATCTATTTTTAAATTATCAGTTATTTGGGACTAGGGGAAGTGGTATTAAAAATTCTCCATTCTTGTAGTCAGATTATTATAATGTCTCAAACAATTCAAACTATGTTCTCTAGAGGTACTTCATAAATTTCCATAAGTATTAGCATTGAATTTCCTTTTTAATAAAATTAAGCTTTTAAAAAGAGAATAATAAAAATGTATACACAAAAGTGATATTATATCAAATTTTCACATTTTGGAGTCCAACATCATATTAACTTATATCCTTTTTCTTTGTTTTTTAAGTAAATATGGTTATAGAGTCACACTTCTGAAATAAGTACAGACTAATGAATGCTGTTTTTATGCATTTTATATACTGAAGTTTATGTAGGTTTTTTCTTTTTCTTTTTTTTAAACACTGAATTAGACATTTAAGTCATCCTTCTTATTAGTGAGTTCCATGGATGTTTTGTTGAATTTAAAAAGAAGTTTGGATTTCAACTTCCTCTGTCTCTTGAAATGTATTGTTACCAGTTATATAATTTGAGTGTTTAATTCTAGCTTGTTCTATGCCAGTAGGATCAAGTACCACCTTCTTTGCAGAAGTTTGTTGAAGTTCCTGCTCCTCTGGATGTTAAGTCCTCTTTTCATTCATAGAGGATATATTCTACCAACACAGTTTCTAGCCAGAACAGTTTTGAGGTAATAGGCACATCCTGTCAGGAGACTGAGCTGGGGACTCCACCTTCCTGTGCTGGCTGAAATTCCTGCTTGGGGAGTGTCTGAGGAGGGCTGTTGTGAATGAGAAGCCAGTGACAGGGGCATGGTCAATCAGTGACACAATTACTAGTCTATGTGTGAGTTTGTACCTGTGAATGTGAGAGTCAGTGTGTGCATGCTCAGGAAGAGGGAGAAGGGGAGGGAGAGGGAAAAGGAGGGAGAGGGACAGGGAGTGGGAGGAAAAGAGAAGGGAGAGAGAAGGGAAAGAAAACAGAGAAGGAAGGGAAGAAAAGAGAATGAGAGAGATGAGTAGATTATATGGTGCTTGATCCAGTTCCAAGCTTTCCTGCCCTAGGTATCTTCCTATTATTATTTTTTTTTAAAAATTTTATTTATTTATTTGACAGAGCGAGACATAGTGAGAGAGGGAACACAAGCAGGGGGAGTGGGAGAGGAAGAAGCAGGCTTCCCGGCAAGCAGAGCTCAATCCCAGGACCCCAGGATCATGACCTGAGCTGAAGGCAGATGCTTAATGACTGAACCACCCAGGCGCCCCTCCTATTATTATTTTTAAGACAGCTAGTGATTTTTGATTCATGAATTCTCTCCTAGGGTTTATATGAATGGTCAGGGTCTTCAAGCTTTTATCCATTTAGGTTATATTTAATTAGTCACTTTTTTTCCATTTATATCATGTAATCAAAGATTTTGTCTAGTAAACAAGCAGATTTTTATTTTTTTTATTTTTTTATTTTTTTTTAAAGATTTTATTTATTTATTTGAGAGAGAGAATGAGAGAGAGCACATGAGAGGGGGGAGGGTCAGAGGGAGAAGCAGACTCCCTGCTCAGCAGGGAGCCTGATGTGGAACTCGATCCCTGGACTCCAGGATCATGACCTGAGCAGAAGGCAGTCGCTTAACCAACTGAGCCACCCAGGCGCCCAACAAGCAGATTTTTAAACAGTAATAATTAGTCCATATTTCTGTTTTACATCAAAGATTCATAATGGCAAATCAGAACTTCTAACCAGCATTAATTGAAAGTAAAATCAGCTAAAAATACACATCATTATTAGAGGGAAGTTTTGGCTAGACATTTTTGAAATATGGAAAAGTCCCTGAGGATCCTTTGAACTAGATACTATCCATAGTTTTGAACTAGATGCTATCCATATTTTCCAAGAACTAACTTGAATAATAGACCCATTTGGATTTCAAGTTAGTATATTGCTCATTGCCAAGAAAGAAGAGAGGGTCTCATGTTTAACTTTTCATCTCAATAGGAAAAAATTTCCGGTTTCATGAAATAAGTGTATGTCATATGAAACCAAAATATTTCTCTTAAGAAATTCTCACCATAAGTTAACCTCTCCACTTGCATTGTGTAGTCCTTTATTCTTTTATTATGCAATTTTCTCTTACTAAGTGATTAAGATCAGATGTTTGAGTTCTGTCTTCATTGTGAAATCACAAAAATGGGGCACATGGATTCTAGCATACTTGTTCCTGAGATAAAACTCCCAGCAGAGCATACTCTATAAATTACTATTCAAGCTTCATTTCCCTGGAATCCCATTGGTCATACTTTAAAACCAGTTCCCAGGTTCCCAGATCCAATGACTTTGACAATTTTGTTTTAACTTTCTCTTTGTTGCAGACAAGCCAAAGAGACTGAGGGGTGCACCTTCAATTAGCATGATATAATAATTATTTTATCACTTTATTAATTATAAAAACATTTTCTTTATTTTCCAGTGAAAAGCATTTGAGAAGTCTGTGCTATTGCTATCACTTTTTCCACCCCAGATCGAGCAGTTCAGAGCAGAAATAGTTTGCTTAAGAATGTTTTAAGTTTCCGTTATTGGAGGTATTCAAGAGTAAACTAAGTAGACATTTGATAAAAATATTTAAGAGAGGACTCACCACTTCTCTAGGTAGTTCTATGAGATGGTTGGAGTTAAGTCCTTCTAACTCTGAAAATACAATTTTCACTCTTTTTCTACAGCCGTCTGAATCCTTTGGCTTCATAATTGCTCTAGATGAACAGGGAGAAACATCTGGCTCCTTTTTCTGGGATGATGGTAACTCTTGATAAGCAGACCAACATGTACAACAGTTGAAATGTTCTGGATTCCAATGACTTTACTTAAAATTAAAGACTGGAGACCTAGACCAACAAAGTAAGTATGAATAATGGACACCATGGCAAGATTCAGTTTCCCCCCAACATTACTGTTCAGGAAGTTGAAATTTTCCTTAAATCTGGCCACTCCTCTTGGCTGAACAACACAGGTAAGACTATTATATCCAGGAAAGTGCTAACAAAAACCACTCTGTTACCAAACCAAACCAAACCAAACATCAAAACAAAACAAAACAAAAAAACCCACTACGTTTACTTGAGACGAGAGTGTTTATCTTATTCATATGCTAAAATAAAAATTTTTCATTAATCTCACTTTGGAAGGAATGAAGATTCCAGTCTTAAGTAATCACATCTTCAATGAAAATTTGTTGGAACTTGACTTTGGTGGCGTAACTGCTAGGCTGGAGGAAGGAAGAATTGCTGAGATTCTTTGCTGAGGACCATAGTTTGAAAAATGATTTATAGTAGAGGAAAAGGTATAGCCTGAATTAAGAAAACAGGTCAACACTTATCTGGCTAAGGCATAATATCAGTGGTTTTTGTTTATTCATTTATCTCTTATTATCCCCATTTTCTCCTTCAGTCTAATCTCATAGATCAGCGAACTATAGAAAAGGTTTTCCTTGGAACAATAGAAGTTATGGCTATGTTAAGGAAAGTACCTATTAAAAGGACCTATCAAAGCAGCCACATTTTAAAATCAGAAATAGATTTCCAAGGAAATGGGCACTATACCACAGAGATGATAATGCATGTGAGGTTACTGCTAAGAACATTTCTTCTGTCCCTTATTAGTTGACTTCACATTCATCTTTCTTTCCTTGCCTCTCTTTCATCTGAAAGAAAGACAGGGAAGAAGGAGAATCATTGTCATAAGGAAGAGGAAAAGGTAGAAAAAGAGAATGTGAAAAAGAGAATGTGAAGGTCAATAGGAAAATACACTTCTAATCCTACATATAGACAATATGGCTGGTTGCTTCTATGGTAGAAAATAAGAGAAGATATAAAAGCTGCCAATGCCTGTATTCTCATAATAACCAGCATTCTTCTGCATCTCTTTTCAGTTTTCCGTTTTCTTTTTTTTAATGAATTACCTCAAGAGACGTTGATTAAGTTTCTAACATTTGAAAAAGATTGTTTTTGAATTTTAGAGGAGGGGATTGAAATCAGAGGAATATTGGAGCACTAGAGCACTGGGTGTTATACGCAATGAATCATGGAACACTACATCAAAAACTAATGATGTAATGTATGGTGATTAACATAACATAATTAAAAAAAAAGAATTTTATTGGAAGCCAAGGAGAAAGATGGATATGTCCACCTGTGGTTGTGTGTTTGTGTATATGGACAATAGAGAGATGTGGGAGAAGGTTGTCTAAAAGGTTGTTATGCTATATCCTTCCTTACTAAAGTGTTGAAAACATGTCTAAAAGAAAGTTGCTTCCTTCCTGTTTTCCCATATAAAATAAAGATGGAAAGTGAGGGAAAAGTGGGTAAGATGATGGGGCCTACTTCAACAGGTTAGTTATTTTTTATTTTCCAATGAGTTCATGAAAAAAATGTGAGGCCAGTGATTGATTATTCAATGATTTTTTGCCCAGTAATTTCTAGATCATTTAGAGGATTCCAGGTATAAGGCTTAGGTCAAGACCTTCTGGACTTGGAGCCTAGTTGATCAGAATTTGAATTAAAAAAATAATAAAAGATAATTTGACATTTATTTTCTAATGTTAATACTTTTTTGCAGATTTTATTGAAAGGGAAGAGTACTTCTATGTCAGATACAAATTCAATAATTACATTAAACTTAGAGTTTATTCAGTGTTTGCAGTGACATAACAGTTCATTTTTATGAGGAAAAATATCTTCTACGGGACTTTAAAAATAAGAAGTATTTCAAAGTATTGGCAATTCTCCAAACCACATTGCACTGTGTATTGTCATAATTAAAACAGGAATTTAAAATTCTTTTCTCTCCTCCATAACAGAAAGTTCTGAAAGCAACTGTGATTAAAAATGACTACCATGAATTTGCTACTCTGGCATATGGTGCTATTCAGATCCTCGGTTTCACTTCAAAGCCAAATGTTATTTTTAATGAATGGAGAAACCATTTCAAGCAACGAAATATAGCATCATTCCAATAGGGTAAGGTTTGAACATGATTATTGAATTAAAAGGCAAAACCTCTTTTGTTATATCTCAAGTGCTAATAATTGAATTTTCCCTGAATGTTGCTTCTTTGCAAAAACCACAGATCACATTTCTAAAATACTATCTTGCATGTTTCTGAAATTCTAGGAAGAACAATTAGCATAGAGTTATATTTCTAGATAAAAGTGTGCTTATGTCAGGGCTAGGAACTTTGCTGGATTAAATGTCACAGGTGATGTCATGCAAGGTTGGTGTGTTGCTTGGCAAATATAAAGTAAGGATACATAGGTGGGAAAATAAATGAGAATGAAAATTTTTTTAAAGATTTACTTATTTATTTGAGAGAGCAAGACTGAGAGAGAGGGAGTGAGAGCACAAGCGGGATGAGGGGCAGAGGGAGAAGGAGGCTCTCCACTGAGCAGGGACTCTGATGTGGGGCTCAATCCCAGGACTCTGGGATCATGATCTGAGCCAAAGGCAAACGCTTAACCAACTGAGCCACCCAGGCTCCCTGAGCATAAAAGTTTAGTGGAAGGTTCTGGAGGGACTCTATTCCAATTCCTTCATTTAACAGATGAGAAAACTGAGCATTCAGGGAGGTGAAGTTACTTATCAAAAACATGTACTTTAATAATTGACAGAACTGAGTCTTGACCTTGAAACTCCTGACATTTCACAGCTCTTTCCTTCTACTCTGTTCCATTTGGAAATTGAACATTTACTTATTGAGTTCTTACTGAGCTCTTGAAAGTATCTATCTGCTCTAAATACATGCTTATACATAAGATGTGGTCCCTATCTCTGAAGAATTTAATATCAGGTGGAATAGACACCGAAGTTCTATAATAGGAGGAGGCATCTAGAGAATTTAGAACCTCTGAAGTGTATTTTTCTTTCTTCCTTTTTCTTTCTTTCTTTCTTTCTTTCTTTCTTTCTTTCTTTCTTTCTTT
>NW_023270504.1:1437748-1570505 GCF_011800145.1 Mirounga leonina
TTCTTTCTTTCTTTCTTTCTTTCTTTCTTTCTTTCTTTCTTTCTTTCGAGAGTGTGTGTGTGAGCAGGGAGGGACAGAGGGAAAGAGAGAATCTTAAGCAGGCTCCATGCCAGTACAGAGCTGGACATGGGGCTCAATCTCACCACACTGAGATCATGACCTGAGCCAAAATCAAGAGTTGGACACTTAACTGACTGAGCCACCCAGGTGCTCTGTGCATTTCTAATACCTTATCACACAATACAACATTATGGTCTTTAATTCTAATGCAGAGCAGTGACACAGAGCTCAAGACACTGAATTTTTGTTTCCTTTTTTTAAATTAAAAAACATTTGATTACAAGGTCATTTGAATAATCATCTATTCAAAACTTACCTCTTTTTAATTGAATGAATTTTCTCTTTGGGGAAATTTGTTGAGTAAGTTGTTTGATATCTTAATCATAATAGTAATTCTTTACTTGAATTGTTACAATTTACAAAGTACTTGTAACAGCATGACTCCATTTGGTTCCTACCATAGCCTGGGGAATAGATCTGAATGGTCAACATTATCATCCAGATATTAGAGAGGAAGAAATAATACCTTAGAATGACCATACAGGTAGTAACAGAGGGGCAGGAAACCTGAGCTACCCTTCCTTTTACCTGTGTGCTCTTTCTCTTTTCTAAGTCCCTAATAAACTAAAAGTGATTGATCAGGTCAAGAAAACAAAAACATCTTCATTGGAAAATTTGTTTCACAAACTTTGGTTTCATATATGTGCATGGCTGATCTTGAATAAGAAAAAAAAGAAGAGCACGGTAAAGTTCTGTAGGATACAAAGATTTCTTTCAAATAAAATAAGTTGTTTAATTGGAGGACTCCATAGATTTATATTTTTAGAATCTGCAAATCATTTAATAACTAATTTACCCCTTTATGTATAATGCACATTATTACATGGAAATATGTAAAAGTTATTGCTTAACACTTGATAACATTTAATTATCTCTATAACATCATAAGTTAATTCTGATGACTGCAATTACAACTAAATTTTACATTGATTCACTTTTGGTAATTTAATTCTCTTCTCATTTGTTACACAGAATCACTTTATGGCTATTTGCACCCCTTTTCCAGGAGCTGACCATTTTATTCAAGTATTGAAAAAATTTAAGAAATAACAACCTAACCTAAACAACAATAATAAAAAGTTATCCACAGTCATTACTTATAACTGTTAAAGATTATTTGAATAATATGGAAATTGTAGTTTAATTTAAATAGCAATATAATTAAATATTTCAATCTTGTATGTTTTCTGTATTACTCAAATTCTCTGATGGTGTCTCTTACAGAAGCTAGACAGAATACTGGTAAAACTCCTTCCACTTTATAAAGATTGATATATGTTGAATTGATGAGCTGTTAAGTAAGATTATGTTTTCTGGTCCTCAAAGCAAATCTTTGAAAAATCCATTGTGGAGTTTCTAGTTGAGCAGAAGCCTTGTGAACCAATGAGACTATGTTTTTAGCAAAAGATAAATTTTTTAAACCCTAACTTTTCAGGAGAAAAAGTTTGTTTTTAATTGGGAACATATATTTGATTCTTATTTTAGATTATTTGAACTTCTTCTTAGAGTAAAATAATATAGTACAATTTTTGGTTTTTGTGACCTGAAGGAATCTCTGAGCACAGATTTACTAGTGGAAGTCAAGTATTTCAAGAAACTATTCAACTTTTCAAAGCAGTGGAATAACTATCTACTTCATCAAGCTTATTACTCAATAGTGACTAGGGTATTGAGGTCAAGTAAACGAGCATGGAGAAGCAACTATTGGGTTGGTCAAAGTGGATGTTGTTGGTGAATATGACAAGCGGGGATTAGGTGGACTAGAGTCAGCCTAAGAGAAGGGGAAGGGGGATTAAGTATAGGCAAATTTTCAGATGTGCATAGTTGTAAGGGGCAGCAAAGATCAGGCAGTGGTTAGAGGAAATGTGGGTACAGGGTTGTTGTTTTTTAAGATGGGAGCTTTTCCAGCATGAATGATGAGAGAAATGATATGATAGACAAAAACTGATAACAGGGATAAGAGAGAGGAAAACTTCAGGAGATAAGTCCTTAAATAAGTGAGTGGTTGGAATCTAATGATCAAATGGAAGATTTGGCATTGGATAAGACACAGAGAGTTCATTCATCCCCATAGGATGGAAGACAGCATGTGTGTTGGTGAAGATATGGGCTGATTTGTGGATTTGGTGGTGGAAATATGTAGAAGTTATTTTTTAATTGCTTCTATTTTCTTAAGTAAAAAGCAATGCTATCAGCTGAGAACAAGATAGGAAAAAAGGTGTTGGAAATTTGAGGAGAGAGAAGGTGGGAGGGAGAGGAAAGGTAAATTTATGAAGGAGGTCTAATGGGATTGCTGCTTAGCATAAAGATCTCATGTAAAGTTAGACCAGTCAGTGTGGTTTATGATTTCTCTACTCAAATCCAGCTGCTCAGGTACAGATAGGAATTGGTAGGAGAGTAGAATTTAACTGAAGTGGGAATTTTGCCAGGGGAATAAAAAAGGAGGTGGAGAAGGGCAAAGAAATGAAGAATAATAGGGAATGATTATAATGACGGATCATGGAATCTGAGCTTGATAAGGAAAGAAATGACATGCAGAATGTGAGGTACAGGAAAAAAACATGGATATGGTCAATAGGTCAGAGTTCCCATTGAGTTGGAGGAATTGTTGGAGAGAGAAGGAATTGGGAAGTTGGCAGTGGGAGAAATTTCTTGAAACTAACTTTATATGGCCAGCATCAAGTAAATACTGGTCACAGATGTGTTGTGTATGTACATTTGGTTTTTTTTATGTATGATTTAAAAACAAAGTATAGGCAATGATTTGGTGATGCCTAAAATCTGTATTTCGATGTACTCTGTGTTTAATCTTAAGACTGAGTAAGAAACAAATCCATACAACAAAAGTCACTACATACCTATTAGAATGGCTAAAATCTTCTAAAAACTGGTAAAACCAAGTACTGATGAGGATGCAGAGTGACAAGAACTATAATTCAGGAATTCAAAATGGTAAAGTCACTTTGAAAGCCAGTTTAGTAGTTTCTAATAAAGCTAAAATATAGACTTAACACATGACCCAGCAATTATGCCCCCAGCTACTTACTCAACTGAGTTGAGCTTCTGTCCATATAAAAACCTGCACACAAATGTTTATAACAGTTTTATTCATAATCACCCAAAACTAGAAGAAACAAGATGTCCTTCAAATGGTGAATATATATAGCCAAGATTCAAATCTTGGTTTTTAATAACATCCCTCAATAAAAGGAACCAGGTGTCCTTGGAGAAATGGCTGTTTCTAGGGCTGGAACAGGAAATATACAAGATGAATCTGGAGCATAATGTGGTGCCAGTAAGTAAGGAACTTCTGAAAAAAGAAAAAAAAAATGATGAGAGTATGTCAAAGGCACACAGTGCCAACCTGAAAAGCTTCCAGAGTCCAAGGCTGGAACAATTTGAGCAACAAAATTAGTAACATGGTATTGGATTTTAACCTTAAGTATAAAATAAATATCTGTGGGTCTACACTGATAAAACTGAATGAGTGAATCTTTCAGAAAGAATTCAAGAGAATTTATGAAGAAATTCCCCCTCAGCTGTGGACTCTTCCTAGTGACTTCCTTCTAGAGTATATTAAGAAAAATGGGGGGGGCATTAAAAAAATAACTATATAGAGAAGACACCTGGCAGACAGTACCTCAACAAGGTGATCAAAGTTAATATCATTAGTGATAAGTGATGTTGTATATTCTTTGGATATGTTGTGTTGAAAATGACATTTTACCCTCTGTGAACCTCCTCCTGGAAACCTGTAATCCCACTCTAACTCTGAGGAAAACATCAGACAAACCCAAACTGAGGGATATTCTACAAAATACCTGACCAGTACTCTTCAAAACTGACAAGATCATTAAAACCAAGAAAGGTGTGAGAAATTATCACAGTCTGGAGGACCCTACAGAAACAGTGAAGACAAATGTAACATGATATGTTGGAACAGAAAAGAAAATCAAAGCTGGAGGCATCACAATTCCAGACTTCAAGCTGTATTACAAAGCTGTAATCATCAAGACACTATGGTAGTGGCACAAAAACAGACACATAGATCAATGGAACAGAATAGAGAGCCCAGAAATGGACCCTCAACTCTATGGTCAACTAATCTTTGACAAAACAGGAAAGAATAACCAATGGAAAAAAGACAGTCTCTTCAAAAAATACTGTTGTGAAATTTGGACAGCCACATGCAGAAGGATGAAATTGGGCCATTTCCTTACACCACACACAAAAATAAACTCAAAATGGATGAAAGACCTAAATGTGAGACAGGAATACATCCAAATCCTAGAGGAGAATGCAGGCAGCAACCTCTGTGACCTTGGCAGCAGCAACTTCTTGCTAGACGCCGCCAGAGGCAAGGGAAACAAAAGCACAAATGAAACTATTGTGACTTCATCAAGATAAAAAGCTTTTGCACAACAAAGGAAACAGTCGACAAAACCAAAAGACAACCGATAGAGATAGCAATCTCAACACCCAAAAAACAAAGAATCTGGTCAAGAAATGGGCAGAGACATGAACAAGCATTTCTCCAAAGACATCCAAATGGCTGATAGACACATTAAAAAATGTTCAACATCACTTGGCATCAGGGAAATACAAATCAAAACCACAATGAAATACCACCTCACACCAATCAGAATGGCTAAGATTATCAAGTCAGGAAACAACAGATGTTGTCGAGGATGAGGAGAGAGGGGAACCCTATTCCAGTGTTGGTGGGAATGCAAACTGATGCAACTGGTGTGTATGTATCAATTTTTTAATTTACATTGTAGTTAGTTAACATACAGTGTAATATTAGCTTCAGGTATAGGATTTAGTGATTCATAACACCCAGTGCTCATCTCAAGTGCCCTCCTTAATCCCCATCACCCATTTAACCCTTCCCTGCCCACCTGCCTCCATCAACCTTCAGTTTATTCTCTATAGTTAAGAGCCTGTCTTATGGTTTGCCTCTCTCTTCTTTTCTCCCATGTTCATCTGTTTTGTTTCTTAAATTCCACATATGAGTGAAATCATATGATATTTGTCTTTCTCTGATTGACTTATTTCACTTAGCATAGTACACTCTAGCTCCATCCACATCATTCTTTTTGATGGCTGTGTAATATTCCATTGTATATATAATATTATATATATATCTGGGAAACAGTTTGGAGGTTCCTCAAAAAGTTGAAAATAGAGCTACCCTATGACTCAGCAATTACAGTACTAGGTATTTATCTAACGGATACAAACATAGTGATTCAAAGGGGCACATGCACCCCAATGTTTATAGCAGCAATGTTCACAATTGCCAAAGTATAGAAAGAACCCAGATGTCCATCAGCAGATGACTAGATAAAGAAGATATCTATACAATAGAATATTACTCAGCCATCAAAAAGAATGAAATCTTGCCATTTGGAATGATGGAACTAAAGGGCATTATGCTAAGTGAAATAAATCAGTCAGAAAAAGACAAATACCATATGATTTCATTCATATCTGGAATTTAGGAAACAAAACAGATGAACATAGGGGAAGGAAAGAAAAAATAAAATAAGACAAAAACAGAGAAGGAGGCAAACCATAAGAGACTCTTAATTATAGGGAACAAACTGAGGGTTTCTGAAGGGGAGGTAGGTGGGGGGATGGGGTTACTGGGCATTGGGCATTAAGGAGGGCACTTGAAGTAATGAACACTGGGCGTTATATGCAACTGATGAATCATTGAATTCTACCTCTGAAACTAATAATACAGTATATGTTAATTAAATTGAATTTAAATAAAAAATTTTTAAAAAAGAAAAAGACTGTTAGGGGAAATCTAATGAAACCTGATAAAACATTGAGTTTAGTTAATAAAAATGTATTAATATTGGTTAATTATGACCAAATGCACCATAGTAATAAAAGATGCTAAGAATAGGAGAAACTGGATACAAGGAATATGGAAACTCTCTGCACTATCATTGAGACTTTTCTGTAAATATTTACTTTTTTGTAAAATTATTGTAAAATAATAAAGTTTAGGGACACCTGGTTGGCTCAGTCAGTGGACCATACAGCTCTCAATCCCGGGGTCATGAGTTCAAGCCCCATATTAGGTGTGGAGCCTGCTTGAAATTAAAAAAGATTTTTTTAAATTCTTTAAAAAACTATTAAAAATAATTTTATTTTATAAAAAAGAAAACATATGGAGCTTCACAAGAATTCACATATTTGCCAGAAATTTGACATTGACTTCCCAGCAGGAGTCACTGTAGTCACTGTTAAATGATCTCTCCAGGTCATCACCATTTCAGCTTCCCATTCATTATAACTTCCTCCAAAGTTGCTGTGACACCAATATGGCACTTGTAACCAAGTGGCTGGTTATCTTAAGCATGTACACAGTGTAAAACAGTTATGGAAATATAATATCTTTTTAATGTCAAGAGCTTCTAGCTGTTTACACTAGTCTAATGAAACTGTTATTGGAATCCAGATTGTTTCAGTATTAAATTTATGTTTGACCCAGGATAACAGAGATGTAATAAGTATGGTGTGCATATACTTAATGATACTCACAGTTTGTGACTCCTAGTATTGTCAGCATGGGATAAATAAACTCATTTACTTATGAGAGCTGTTATGACAAGATTGTGCTAATGGCTGGGAAAATGAAGGGAAGAGACATCTTTTAGGTCTCTATTCTAGTACATTTACAATTTCTTGAGGAAGCCTGGACCAGGCCACTGGAAAAGAGATGGAACTTATGGCAGAGACCGAGCATCTTGCCAAACTCTTTAAAGGTCCCAATGCTGGGACTGAGTCCAGGTACCCAGGTCCAGACAAACTTGGGACAGAATAAAATTTCCCAAAGCCACTTATAGGGGACTCCTTCAGATGAGGAGAAACGGGGGGATTTCATAAAACTGTGCTCTGATGACCAAGGAAAAAGGCATCAAACATTTCTCAATGTTAAAGAACATCTTATCCTATAAACTGACACCCAGATATGTCTGAAATTTCCAGGAGGAACTTTTAAAGAACTATATAAAATAAATGTTTCTCTTCAGGAGAGACAGACCATACCTCATGGCAGTATGCCATATCCCGTCAAAACGTCGCATCATGACTGTCTTCTTGAATGAGTATTTTCTGCTGTAAGGTTCTTTCAAGTGACTCCACTGAATTCTTAGCTCTTTGAGAATATCAAAGTTCTCTCACGTTGCACTTTCCAAAGCAAATGTGACTTTATAAAGAGAATGATTTTAAAACATATTGAGATGAATCATTTGACTATCATCTTTAAAATGTTCCTTGAGCTGTTCTGACACTTTCTTAAACCAATCTCCCTGAATTTTTTAAAACCTGAGATCACTTAGGACTAAGTCACAAAATCCTTCATGCAGCATCCATCAATAAAAGCCTAGATGGTTTCTTTGGCTATTGGGTTCTACATGGTATATAACACTAGTATATTTACTTTATTTTTAAGATTTTATTTATTTACTCATGAGAAACAGAGAGAGAGAGAGAGAAGCAGAGGGAGAAGCAGGCTCCCAAGGAGCAGGGAGCCCGATGTGGGACTCGATCCCAGGACCCTGGGATCATGACCTGAGCTGAAGGCAGATGCTTAACCATCTGAGCCACCCAGGTGCCCAGTATATTTACTTTAATAGAAGTGAACAATGTTCAACAAAAACAAAGTTCCATGGAGACATTATGGTTGTCACAGGAAATGTGGGATTAATTTATTTTCAAGTATTTCAAATATATTCTGAAGGCCAATTACTGCCTATTCCTAACCCACAGAAAGTGTGAATTCAAACAAATGTCTCCCCTCATGCTGTTTTCTAGAATGTGCCCCCTGGCCCTGGGGGCTGGGGAAAGCTCCACATCCTTGCTGGTGGGGGTCACCATGTAAGTTATTTTTGTACATGTTCGGGTGTGGGTTCTACAGCCCCTTGTCCTTCCCCCTCAGTCCCACCATATACATTGTACAGAATACCGCTCTTGAACCCAGGACTGTCCTTTCCTTGCCTTTATATACATTAAACACATGTGAATCTTCAAGAAAAAAAAAATATATATATATATATCAAAATATATCAAAATATCAACATAATATCACCTAGGTCTGCTTCCAGCCCCAGTATATGTCATGAAGTGAGCAAGATGGAGGCTATATCACAAAATGTACTTCACATATTGATTGTGAATCAATTTCCCTTATTTGCAAGCAAAACAAGGCCCTCTGCTTATTTTCCCCAGTGTATTGATACAGAAAGTGAACTCATTCTGCTTTTCCAAACCAAGGAAAACAAATGATACTGCAATTGGAGGGAAATTAGTGCCAATTAAGACCATTGTACAGCTGCGAAAGAGAGCATGTTTATACTTAGCCCGCTGCCCTGATGGTGTGCTTCATAATGGCCACCCTAACAATGGGATGTTTAAATCAAGGCTTATCATTTTCAACAGAGTTTTAACTTTTATTTGACAAACTGTGCTATTTTTATTCTGGCTCACCAATTGGAACAGATTTGTGTGAATTATGTAAAATGCATTTTGGGGTGTTCATTGTACCATCACATTTTTCCACTCGCGTTCCCCATTCCATCTGTCTTTTTTTTTCTCTCTGAGAGAATTCTGTATGTGTTAAAATAGATCATTTCTTGAGGTGTTAATTATGTACAAGAGAAAATCCAACTGTGAATGGATGGTTATCATCAAGGGCTTTACTGTTTTACTCTTTAAGTGCTTTCTTATATCTGGTAGTAAAGTGTTCAGAGCTAGGCAGACATAATAATGTCAGTAGCACATCCTACATCCTCATTTTATAGATGAATTTGTAGGCGACTTACAGACTTATGAGCAGAAAGGATCCCAAATGCTGAACAAACATCTATGAAATGAACTGCTCCTATTGCATAACAGTATAGTACAGATCATGTTTCTTAGGTAAACATAATGGCATTTGTGGGAACTCATGTTAAAATAAGTGGCTTTTCTGGATGGTAAAAGATCTTGTATATAAGAATTTCAGAAGGTTTCACATGAAGAAAGAAAGTGATCTTATTACACCTAAGGAAGGAATTTGGAGGGGACAGGAAGAGGAAGGCAGAAAGCACTTTTGAAGTAGAAAATGTTGGAAATCTTTCTAGAAGGAAGGAAAGTGGCTTAATGTAGGGAAGAACAATGAAATGAGGGAGTTCAGGATGACTCAGAAATGGTTTTAAGTCAGATGAAGAGAAAGTTATACATTATTTATAATGAAATGGAAAAAATACTAACTGACTTAAGAGTTGATGAGTTAAACTTCTTGGTAACAAAACTCACTGTGATGCTGAGCATGATGAAGGATCATGGAGAACGAAGATGGGGACAGAAACAACACCCCACAGTAATAGGCAAAGAAATTATTGTAGCTGGACAAACATCACAAAATAGTGCATGTTATTGCTCATGGTTCTAGGATGTGGAAGTATGTGTGTGTCTTTGTGCTTATGTGGGGGTATAGAGATATGCACATACATCCACTTCCCCTCCCACACAGAACCACATAAATGCAGATATTCAGTGATAAGTCTTGGGTAGCTAAATAAATATTGTGTACTTTCAGCTTGTGGATTCTTTAAGAAAGATAATGTGGGTATGACCATATAAACAGAGCACAAAGGAAAGTATTACAGAAAATAGAATTTAGGGAGATACCCAAACGTGCCCTCTTGCTATGCTCAAAGCAGCATCCTGGTGAAGAAGCATCACAGCATAGAACAAGCATGAATGAAGCAATGAGCCTGTCATTTGATCCTGGTAAATGTTGCCTCTGAGGAGGTAATTTTAAATATTTAAATTTTATTATTTTTTAAATAGTCTTTATTTATTTGCCAGAGAGAGAGCGAAAGCACAAGCAGGGGGAGTGGCAGGCAGAGAGAGGCAGACTCCCTGCTGAGCAAGGATCCCAATGCGGAACTCGATTCCATGACCACGAGATCATAACCTGAGCCGAAGGCAGACGCTTAACCAACTGAGCCATCCAGGCATCCCAATTAAATCTTTAAATTTTAAAGATTAAAATAGCATTGAAGGCATTCCTCTCTACTAAAGGTGAATAAAAAAGAAGATTGCATGTTCTTGGACATGAGGGACTACTCCTCCACCCCCCTGCCCTTGAATAACTGGAAAAAAAAAAAAGGCAAAATATGTGAAACAATGGTATTCAAGTAGACACAAAACACTACATGACACTGATCACTGAAAGATGGGAAACAAAAGAGGTGAGACATAGGATCAGAGGGGACTGGCCATGGTTCAGAGGGGACTGAGGCACAGCGCAGCTTACTCCTCAGTCAAGAGACCCAGTGCGGAGCGGGAGGCAAAGGCAACTAGAAGTTATAGGGTGGAGGACCAGAGAGGAGAGAGCTGTCCTGTACTCCTGTAAAAGCAGCCTAAGATTGTTAAAATCAAAGAAACCAAGTATCCTTTTGGAAATTGAGTTGTAAACTACTAATCTACAAATTTAATCCATTGACTAGTTTTATCAAATTCTAAAATACTTCTGTCTTTAAATACTGTTAAAAGGTATAATTTCATTTTTTTAAAGATCTTATTTAGTTATTTGAGAGAGAGACAAAGATGGAGGGAGAGAGAGCAAGAGCAGGGGGAGAAGGAGAAGCAGACTCTCTGCGGAGCTTAAAGCCCGACCTAGGGCTTGATCTCAGGGGCTTGATCCCAGGACACCGAAATCATGAACTGAACTGAAGTCGACACTTAACCTACTGAATCACCCAGGCGGTGGCCCTAAAAGGTATAATTTCTAATCCACAATAGTATTTCCTTAGAAACTAGTTCTGTCACTCCCCGCAGCTGACCTGGGGTTACAATTTTGTTGTCTCCCCTTCTTTAAGTCCGAAATCTCAGCATGAGGTAAGAGTGGTCCTGGGCTTTGCTTTGCTGCCCCCTTCATCTTCTCCCCCATTGCCCAGCCCTTTAGATTTTCCCTGCCCATTCTCCACATTGTCTATTGCACAAGCCTGGCAGCTGGTGTCCCTTACCATTCTGCTTAAGGAAGAGTAGCTGAGTGGGCTGAGACAGACTCCTAAGCTGCGTTGGTGGAGGAGGAAAGAGGGAGGGCAGGAAACACCTGCATGAGAATAAATTTTGTTCCCTCCATGGAAAGATAAGCTGTCGTACATACTTCTCATACCTTTTTTTGCATGGAGTTCAACAACCTCTTCAATGGGGTTTCCTAAGAGCCAAATGACTGAATTATGGCCATTACAGAATGTGCAGTTCAAAATATTAAGTATGGATCAATGTGACCAAACTCATAATTAAGTCAACACCAAGTATTCCCACAGTCTTCATTTGGGAAAAACAAATGGCTAGAAGAGAATTTTTTTTTTTTTTAAGATTTTATTTATTTATCTGACAGAGAGAGAGAGAGCGAGAGAGGGAATACAAGCAGGGGGAGTGGGAGAGGGAGAAACAGGCTTCCCACGGAGCAGGAAGCCTGACACGGGGCTCGATCCCAGGACTCTGGGATCATGACCTGAGCTGAAGGCAGAAGCTTAACAACTGAGCCACCCAGACTCCCCTAGAAGAGAATTTTTGACAAATTCTGGCAAAGCCTAAAAATATTGAATTTATTTGAAGGAAAGAAACACATTTAGAAGCCAGAATATTTTAAGCTTCTATTGTTTCTTGAGTAACAGGTCATTTATTTTCATCAGATTCTACACACATGCACACAAAGATGCCAGATTTCTTCCACATAGATTTTCTTGGTAAATAGGGAAGTTTCAAATAGTTCTTGTAACCAATACTATGTGAAAAGTATGAAGGTGATACTGAGCAGATGGAATTAATATGATAATAACACATGAAAATTTGTTAATCTCTACTAAAAAGATGGATAATCAAAAGAGATTATTGCACATTCATATATTGTAGTTGCCTAGGTCTGAGTAAAATTCCTTGATTGAAATTTTGAAGCATGAATTTTAAGTTGAGTGTTATAATGGAAGATAACCTAATCAGATTTTTCTTGAGGCAAGAATATTCTTGAAAACAAACTATAACACCTCATTCATATGTAATCTTTTTTATTATTATTATTTTTATTTATTTATTTGAGAGAGAGCAGGAGAGAGGGGAGGGTCAGAGGGAGAAGCAGACTCCCTGCCGAGCAGGGAGCCCGACGCGGGACTCGATCCCGGGACTCCAGGATCATGACCTGAGCCGAAGGCAGTCGCTTAACCAACTGAGCCACCCAGGCGCCCCCATATGTAATCTTCTGATTTAAATGATACTAGTCAGAGACAAATCATAGGATCAGAATAATCTATAAATAAAACCTTTTCCTCCTCAGACTCCTGATGTTTGTCATAGCATCAAACACAAATACAACATTTGCTCCCACCTTTAAGCTTGGATGAACTGTAAAAGCAGTGTCATATTGCAGAAATAATAAAGGTAATTTATTTACATCTTCTTGGCAATAGGGCAGAACTAAGACTTGTCCAATAGAAGATGCAAAGATTCTGTTAAATGTAGGCCAACCGTTACCTATAGTAGTGAGTAGGGTATGTCCTGGAAAAGAGCCATGGGGATCATTCTTTGAGTGCAGAGTAGATTGCTAAAAGTTAGAGAACAGGAACAGTCGGATTTCCAGGGAAGGGAAGAGAATGAGGAAAAACACAGATTTATGAAATAAAGTTTTTAAAATGTTTGTTTCCAGTCTGTCAGTTCTTTCTCATCATCATTTTATTGAATATATCTTCGATTCCCCACTGATTTTTTGGCATTACTTTGGTCATATTTTAAATTCTTAGATGGAACAGTTCATCCTATGGGATAGCTGAATGATCACATTCCATTGATTTATCTGCTTCCGGGAATCTCCATGTTATCAAATCTATATACTGACATCTCTCACTTAATATCAGTAATCTGTTACTGAAAATCAGAAGTTTTGTATGACAACTCTAACCAAGAGCCTATAACCCATTATTTTAAAAGAGGAAAATTACAGTGCATTATATATCATCTCAAATTCCCCCAACAAATTTCCAGGATTAAACTAAAAGCCAGTAAATAGCATACTGTAATGTTAGGATCTACAAATAGCATACTGTAATGTTAGGATCTACAATGCTTTAAACATAGCTTCCTGATCACCAGTGATTATTTTTTAAAAAACAAAACAGTTGCTTTTTAAGCAGTAACATGTTGAATTTGCATGAAATATCATGAAAAACACACAGGAAAAAAAACCCAGTAATAAATAAATTTGTTATACATAAGGCAGACAAAAAGCAGCAATTAAAAACAAGGACATTTCCGGGCGCCTGGGTGGCTCAGTTGGTTAAGCGACTGCCTTCAGCTCAGGTCATGATCCCAGGGTCCTGGGATCGAGCCCCGCATCGGGCTCCCTGCTCCGCGGGAAGCCTGCTTCTCCCTCTCCCACTCCCCCTGCTTGTGTTCCCTCTCTCGCTGTGTCTCTCTCTGTCAAATAAATAAATAAAATCTTTAAAAAAAAAAAAAAAACAAGGACATTTCCTATAATACACTCTACTTACCGAGTAAAGTGGAGACAGAACTTGAAAGTTGTGGATGGAGGAGAATTTAAATGCACATTTACTTAGTATGGTTTTCAAAATGTTTAGCACATCGTTCTGATGATCTACCCAGTTTACCCAGTGGTATACAGAATGTAATTTTTTTACCCTTCCTTTTTAAATATTTTGTATTGCATTTGGAGGAAATTAATATACTTTTTCCATATAAACACTGACCAATAAAACATAAATTGATAGCAACTTACATTCTTTACATCTGGGTATTAAAAACTAAAAAGCATGGGGACGCCTGGGTGGCTCAGTCGGTTAAGCGTCTGCCTTCAGCTCAGGTCATGATCCCAGGGTCCTGGGATTGAGTCCTGCATCGGGCTCCCCGCTCTGCGGGGAGTCTGCTTCTCCCTCTGCCTCTCTCTCTCTCTCTATCTCTCATGAATAAATAAATAAAAATCTTTAAAAAAAAAAAAACTAAAAAGCATGAAGAAACTAGTGAAGTATTAATAAGGTTTGTAGTTGAGTTAGTAGTATTATTTACTATTTACAACATAAATTTCCTGGTTTTGACTATTATTATGGCTATCTAAGATATTTTTAGTGGGGGAAGCAGGGCAAAGGTAGTTGAGAACTCTACTATTTTTTCACAAATTCTTATGAGTCTTAAACTATTAAAAAGTATTAGCTGGAAAGATATGTGGAGGATGTCTGTACTTTGTTGATGTTATTGACTTATGATATTAGCTTAAATTAGGTTCACAAAATTAGAACTATTCTTTAGCATGTACTGAGGTTCTTTGTCTTTGAGTTTAGTTAGAATATGTTGATTACCATGATCTGATCACATTCCTCATTTTAGAAACTATATGACTTATTAATTAATCAGAATTGATACAGTGAATGGATTAACAGCTTCCAGTTAGAAATATTTCTGTGTTTTATACAATGTGATGAATTCATTCTAGGTTTTTAAAGTCAAAAGAAATAACTCATACTGCAATGAATAAAATTTGTGTATCTATCATTCCTTTCATAAGAGCCTTACCATCACTAACTACGTCAAGTTTTAAGACTGTGGTCTTTATTGGGAGCTAAAGAAAATGGAGTGAGAAATTCATATTTATAGAACACCTGTTGTATATCAAACACTATGATGGACACTTCCATTTTCTCATTAACTGTTCCTAATGACTCTGAAAGTCAAGTATTACTATCCCCACTTGACAGATGGGAAAATTGCCTAAAAGAGCTTAAGCAATTTTTCAAAGGTTTCACAGCTAGTAAGTGTTTGGGATCATGATTTAAACTCAGATCTGCAGCTTTCATTCAGCTGTCACTCTCCACAGATGGCATGGTGACACTGATTTTGATGCTTACTTAGTAACTGCAGTTGTCAACAGAGATAATAAATCTTTGGTTTTTCCCTAGGCAATACAGAAAAATTATTCTGTATTGATCATTTTGTCTTTCTAATCTTCCTGTACTTATGGGGAATACTCATTCAGAAATGGACTGATCTCTACTTTAAATATTCTTGAATACTTGTAATTCCTACTGTGTTCTATACAAGGGTTCCATCAGTTTTGTTTTGTTTTGTTCAAACACAATTTACTCCCACCACTTCCGAGAGAAAGAATTTATTTAAGAGATATTGTGTAGGCCACAGAATCTCTTGGTGAAGTAGAGAAGCAAAGAAGCCAGAAACAATGTCCAACCATATTTCAAGACTGTTCTAGCTAAAATGTCATCCTCACTGAAGCTTGATTTCTATGATACTTAGAATTGGACATTAGAACCTACAGTAGTGGTACCTCTAACAAACAAGTGCCTGAAGACACCAGCCAGAAAATCAACTTTCCTGAATATAACTGTGGCCACATAATGCACATTCCCACATCCAAGACTTCTACAGATACGTTTTGTTGGCAGAATCCAGAATTCAATGACTTTATCTTGGATAACTAGAAGGCCAAATCTATTTGAGGAAGCACCTTTCAATGGTGGTGACAGTAAAGTCTTCTTAGCCTTCATCAAAAAAAGTATAGTCATTTATCAAAGTGCTTGTGTAGTACAGAAGGAATTTCAGATGGATGCAATGCAGAAGGATGACAGAGCACTGGCCCTGAACTGACAGGAATCCCAGAGGACCTAAAATGGCTTCATGCTTCATTAGTCAGTGTGTGGACTAATGGAAGCCAGGAGGTATGAAGTTTTATTCCTTTAGAAGGAAACACCTAGACCTATGAGTCTACCCTAGAGTTATTTACCAAGTTCCTGAATTCATAATTGGAATAGATAACTCAGCACTTGCTAAATAACATACTCGTTATTAGCAAATACCAACAGGGAATACCTGAAATGGCATTTCCTACAGAATCATCTAACCACTTTTCTTTCCATTATGGAAGAGGCAGCAGTTTGACTTCACTGGACCAGACACTAAAAATATGGATTTGTTTTCCCTGCTCACAATATTTCGGGCAGTATTATAATCTAAAGATTTAGAGAATGCTTTATTCAATGTCATGATATTCAATAATGACAACATTGCTTCTGACCAAAGAACTCATTTTATAGCAAGACAAGTGAAGGTCTTCATTTAGGCTCGTATCCATGACAGTAACAAGTCTTACCACATGTGCTGTCAACAGAAGCAGCTGACATGACAGAACTGTGCAATGATACACTAAAAATGAACTTAGCCTATAGATTCAGTAACCAACTATAGAGGTATTGATATGCTGTCCCATATGATTCACTAGATATCCTAAACCAGTATCCAGTTTATGGTGCTTTTTATTCCATATCCAAAATATATGGATCCAAGGATTAAGGGTGGTGCTTCTAATACCCTCAAGTCTGAGCCCTATTAGTTTAGAAGTATGTTTCTGAGTGAGACAAGGAAAGGAGGGGAGTACTTGCACTGGATAAAGTGACTGGTTCCAATTATCAGTGGAAAAGAGAAAGCTGTTGCTACACATGGGGATCAGGAGAAGTGTGGACTCCAGAGGATTCTCTGGGGCACTTCTTAGTATTTTCATATACAGGGATAGAAGATGAGAAGGCTACTACATCAACTTGATGCAGTTAAGAACACTAATGGTTTGTTTAGATCCTTTAGGAATAAAGATTTGGGTAAACAAACTAAACAAAATTATGACCAAATGAGGAACCAGGTAATAGGTATTAGAAGAAAAAAATAATGAATATCAAAATGGCTTCATGACTGGTTACAGAAATAAGGACAGTATTAGCTATGCATATTTTCTTTCTTGTTTTATGTATATTTTTATATATAGTAATATTTTCTTTTCCACTCCCCCAATTTTATGTGGGGTATGTTGGTGATTTTTTTACACTTTTAATTCTGAAGTGCTTTTTTTTTTTTAAGACTTATTTATTTTAGAGAGAGAGAGAGCAAGCAGGGGGAGGGGCAGAGGGAGAGGGAGAAGCAGACTCCCCGTTGAATGCAGAGCTCTACCTGGAACTCCATCCCTGGACTCTGAGATCATGACCTGTGCTGAAATCAAGTGTTAGCCGCTTAACTGACTGAGCCACGCAGGCGGCCTGTGAAGTTGACTTATAAGCTATCAAAAGAGATTGTGATTGTGCTTTGAAAAATGACCATTCTCCATGGAAGGTTATGGTGTCTTATGGGAATTTGCATTTCCTTTGCCCGCAGGGTTCTGGTTAGATTACATGATGAGAGACAATCATAAGAAATTCTTAAGGAGAGAAGAAAAAACAATCTCCAGCAGCAACTGCAAGAATACTCATGGATATCAATAGATAACAGTGTCAACAGCTGTGAAGGGTGTGAAATTTTACCCCGCTTGCATTAAATTATCCTGCTAAAGTTTCATAAATGCTGGCAGACATGAGATTTCTGGGTCAGAGACAAGAACTTTCTTACTCATGGCACCCCAGACAGCACAATCGTCATATTCACATACTTCCACTTTCAGTTTTACCAAAGTGAAATTCCCATGGGAATGATGTTGAGCCACATAGGTAGATGCTGCACACAAAGTAGCTTTGTGTTGCAGGTAAGAAATCCTGAATTTAGGAGACCTTTAATTTTACAAGACAGCTAGCCAACTTGTCCAATCTTTGCTGAAGGAAAGACATCTTTATTATCCTGGTCAGGAAACAAATCCATTCTGTCCCCAGAAGGAGATCCTATCTCTATCTCCCAAGGCTGTTTGCTATAAATATCCTTGGAAAGATAGTCTAGAACAAGATCTTACACAAGATATTCAGAAACATATGGAGAATTGTCTTTTAATAGGCAGGTATGAATGTGCAAAATTTCTTTCTACTCAAATTAGTTGTGTTTTCCTAACCAAACCCTGACAGACACTATTGTTTTTAGAAACGCTTCTAGGCAAGACAATAAGATACAAAGCAGAGATAATACAAAGTGTTGGTAAAGTTATTATTATTTCCATAACACACAATTATATTCCAAAAATATCCTAGAGAATTCCCTAAAAACATTACAGTTGCTAGAATTCCATTAAAGTGACTAGAAAAGTATATTATATACAAAAATCACGAATTCTCCTATGTATCAGTAATAACCAGTTGAGAACACTTACTTAAGAACAACTCAAATCTAAAGATAAATTAATCACAAAACATCTAGGAATTAATTTAAATTAAGAAGGAGAACTGCATGACAAAAACTAAGCATTCTTATTACTAGGTATGGAAGGATTGAATAAATGAAGAGAAATATAGAGCCCTTGGGTGGTATAACTTAATGACATAAATATTTAAGTTCTTTCTAAATTAGATTAAAGCTTTAACATAGTGTTTATCAAAATTCCAACAGCATGAGCAAAGAGTCAGAGCACTGAAAAGTGGAATTATAGCTGAGGAGTAAATCATCTAAGCATCCAGGAAGAGAGGAAACCCTGGTCTGGTTGAGTTAAATAGGCATCAGAACAGAGGGGATAAGACCAGATCCAACTACTCAAAGTGCATTTAGTTCTTTCATTCAAAGTTCATTTATTCTATCATAATAAAAGTTCAAGTTTTGTAGGGACACCTGGCTGGCTCAGTTGGTAGAGTGTGCAACTCTTGATTTCAGGATTGTGAGTTTGAGCCCCACATTGTGTGTAGAGATTGTTTACAAATAAAATCTTTAAAAAAGAAAGTTTAAAAATTGTATACATTTCTATCACAAAGCAAATTAATGAATGCTTTTTTCACTGACCACCAGAATTTCTTCAATTTAACCCCAAATCTTAATGTAAGGAATCTGAAGGTAGCATATTAAAGGTTCTTTTTATTAAATAGAGTATGATATTATTGCCAGATGAAAATTATGTTTGGAAGACTTTCTAATGGGCTGTAGTTTTTGCTTTTCAGATCCACTCCTCCCTGCATTTTCATAATAGTACTGCTATTTTCCTTCAGGAACAACCTCTACTCCATTTCTCCATTCTCATTCCAGGTATTTTGATACATTGGCTATTCTGGACTCCAGGAGTGTGCATGAAATGGGGAGAGGGATTGAAAAGTTGGGGCGTGGCTAACCAATAATAGCATCACATCTCCAGGCCATTGTGATTGGATCAAGGTTCTGCATGGATCCCTATCAGACCTAACAAAATGTACTGTGATAGATTTCTACTAGGATCACTGAGAGAGTTAAGTTTTCTTCTCCATGTGACTTCAGTATTTATAATGATGTGAGGCTAGAACAGACTAGGAGTCTGATAATGAAACCAAAAGAAAGGAAGAGGAGAACCAGAGTGAACTCCTGGGTCAAGCCATGCTTTTAAAATATGATTTAAAATATGATTTAAAATATACCACATCTTCTGTATCCATTCATCCTTTGATGGACATCTGGGCTCTTTCCATATTTTGGTTATTGTGGAGATTGTTGCTATAAACATTGGGGTACATTATTACTGAGATTTTTCAGGGTTTTTTTTAAGATTTTATTTATTTATTTGAGAGAAGAATAGAGAGAGTGAGAGAGAGAGAGAAAACATAGGTGGAGTGCGGGACAGAGGGAGAAGCAGACTCCCCACTGAGCAGGGAGCCTGATGGGGGCTTGATCCCAGGACTCCAGGATCATGACCTGAGCTCAAGGCAGATGCTTAACTGACTGAGCCACCCAGGTGCCCTAAGACTTTTCAGTATTTGATTTAATAAATTTTCTTTCTGTTTAAACCAAATGATTGAGTGTTCTGCTCCTGGCAGTCAAAAAGAGTCTTAACTGATTTAACCAACTATCTAAAAATAGGTAGGGTGGGAAGTTTCCAAGATGGTGGAGGAGTAGGAGACAGTTTTGTCTGGTCTCAGGAATTCAGCTAGATAGCTATCAAATCATTCTGAACACCTGTGAATTTAACTGGAGATCTAAGAAATGAATTGCTGCAATTCTACAAATAGAAAAGCAACCACTTTCTGCAAGAATGACAAGACAGAAAAACTCCCCTCAAAAATGAGAACAAGAGGCAGTACTAACTGCCAGGGACCTAATCAGTATGGATATAAGTAAGATGTCAGAGCTAGAGTTCAGAATAATGATTACAAAGATACTAGCTGGGCTTGAAAAAAGCATAGAAGACACTAGAGAATCCCTTTCTGGAGAAATAAAAGAACTAAAATCTAATCAAGTCAAAATTAAAAAGGCTATCAATGAGATGCAATAAAAAATGGAGGCTCTAAGTATTGGATAAATGAAGCAGAAGAGAGAACTAGCAATATAGAAGACAAAATGATGGAGAATAAAGAAGCAGAGAAAAAGAGAGATAAACAACTACTGGATCATGAGGGGAGAATTAGAAAGATAAGTGATACCATAAAGCAAAACAATATTAGAATAACTGGGATCCCAGAAGAAGAGGAAAGGGATGGGGGGTGGGGGGTGGGCAGAAGGTATATTTGGGCAAATTATAGCTGAAAACTTCCCTAATCTGGGGAAGGAAACAGGCATTCAAGTCCTGGAGGCATTAGAGAACCCCCCTCAAAATCAATAAAAATAGGTCAACACCTTGACATACAATAGTGAAGCTTGCAAATTTCAGACACAAAGAGAAAATCCTGAAAGCAGCTTGGGACAAGAGATCTTTAACCTACAAGGGTAGAAACATTAGATTGTCAGCAGACCTATCCACAGAGGCTTGGCAGGCCAGAAAGGACTGGCATGATATATTCAGTGTGCTAAATGAGAAAAATATGCAACCAAGAATACTATATCCAGCAAGGCTGATTCAAAATAGGAGAGATTAAAAAAAAAAAAATCTTCCAGGACAAACAGAAACTAAAAGAATTTGTGATCACTAAACCAGCCCTGCAAGAAATATTAAAGGGGATCCTTTAGTGAAGAGAGAGCCCCAAAGTAACATAGAACAGAAATGAACAGACAATATACAGAAACAGTGGCTTCACAGGTTACAATGGCACTAAATTCATATCTTTCGATAGTTACTCTGAATGTAAATGGGCTAAATGCCCCAATCAAAAGACACAAGGTATCAAATTGGATAAAAAAGCAAGACCTATTAATATGCTATCTGCAAGAGACTCATTTTAGACCCAAAGACACCTCCAGATTGAAAGTGAGAGGGTGGAAAACCATTTATCATGGTAATGGACATCAAAAGAAAGCTGGGGTAGGCAATCCTTATATCAGACAAATTAGATTTTAAACCAAAGACTGTAATAAGAGATGAGGAAGGACACTATATCATAATTAAAGGGTCTATCCAACAAGATCAAACAGTTGTAAATATGTATGCCCCTAACAAGGGAGCAGCCAATTATACAAAACAATTAATAACAAAATTAAAGAAACACATTGATAATAATACAGAAATAGTAGGGGACTTTAACAGCCCACTCACTGCAATGGACAGATCATCTAAGCAGAAGATCAACTGGGAAATAAGGGCTTTGAATGACACTGGAGCAGATGAACTTCACAGTTATATTCAGAGCATTCCATCCTAAAGCAACGGAATGCACATTCTTCTCAAATGCACATGGAGCATTTTCCAGAATCACATACTGGGTCACAAATCATGTCTCAACCAGTACCAAAAGACTGGGATCATTCTTTGCATATATTCAAACTACAATGCTTTGAAACTGGAACTCAATCACAAGAGGAAATTTGGAAAGAACTCAAATACATGGAGGTTAAAGAGCATCCTACTAAAGAATGAATGGGTCAACCAGGAAATTAAAGAAGAATTAGAAAATTCATGAAACAAGTGAAAATGAACACACAACTGTTCAAAACCTTTGGGATGCAGCAAAGGCGATCCTAAGAGGGAAGTATATAGCAATACAAGTCTTTCTTTCTTTCTTTTTTTTTTTTTTAAAGGTTTTATTTATTTGACAGAGAGAAAGACAGCCAGAGAGGGAACACAAGCAGGGGGAGTGGGAGAGGGAGAAGCAGGCTTCCTGTGCAGCAAGGAGCCTGATGCGGGTCTCGATCCCAGGACCCTGGGATCATGACCTGAGCTGAAGGCAGACGCTTAATGACTGAGCCACCCAGGCGCCCCAGCAATACAAGCCTTTCTTAAGAAACAAGAGGTGGGGGCGCCTGGGTGGCTTAGTCGTTAAGCGTCTGCCTTTGGCTCAGGTCGTGATCCCAGGGTCCTGGGATCGAGCCCCACATCGGGCTCCCTGCTCAGCTGGGGGCCTGCTTCTCCCTCTCCCACTCCCAGTGCTTGTATCCCCTCTCTTGCTCTCTCTTTCTCTGTCAAATAAATTAATAAAATCTTAAAAAAAAAAAAAAGAAACAAGACGTGTCTCATATACACAACCTAAGTTTACACCTAAAGGAGTTGGAGAAAGAACAGCTAATGAAGCCTAAATCCAGCAGAAGAAGAGGAATAATAAAGATTAGAGCAGAAATCAATGAAATGGAAACCAAAAGAACAGTAGAACAGATCAACAAAGCTAGGAGCTGGTTCTTTGAAAGAATTAATAAGATTGATAAACCCCTGGCCAGACTTATCAAAAAGAAAAGAGAAAGGACCCAAATAAATAAAATCATGAATGAAAGAGGAGAGATCACAACTAACATTGAAGAAATACAAACAATTATAAGGACATATTATGAGCAACTATATGCCAACAAATTAGGCAATCTGGAAGAAATGGATGCATTCCTGGAAACTTATAAACTACCAAAACTGTAGCAGGAAAAAATAAACCCATAACCAGCAAGGAAGTTGAAGTAGTAATCAAAAAATCTCCCAACAAACAGGAATCCAGGGCCAGATGTATTCCCAGGGGAATTCTACCAAACATTTAAAAAAGAATTAATACCTATCTTCTGAAGCTGTTCCAAAAAATAGAAATGGAAGGGAAACTTCCAAACTCTTTCTATGAGGCCAACATTACCTTGATCTGAAAACCAGAGAAAGACCCCATCAAAAAGGAGAATTACAGACCAATATCCCTGTTGAACATGGATGCCAAAATTCTCACCAAGATACCATCAATAGGATCCAGCAGTACATTAAAAGGATTATTCACCACAACCAAGTGGGATTTATTCCTGGGCCGCGAGCATCCTTCAACATCTGCAAATCAATCAATGTGACACACTACATTAATAAAAGAAAGGACAAGAACCCTATGAACCTCTCAATAGATGCAGAAAAAGCATTTGATAAAGCACAGCATCATTTCTTGATTAAAACTCTTCAGAGTGTAGGGATAGAGGGTACATACCTCAATATTATAAAAAGCCATTTACAAAAAACCCACAGTGAATATCTCAATGGGGAAAAACTGAGAGCTTTTCCCTTAAGGTCAGGAATACAGCAGGGATGCCCACTATTACCACTGCTGTTCAACATAGTACTAGAAGTCCTAGCCTCAGCAATCAGACAGCAAAAAGAAATAAAAGGCATCCAAATCAGCAAAGAAGAAGTCAAACTCTCACTCTTTGAAGATGATATGATACTTTATGTGGAAAACCCAAAAGACTCCACCCCAAAATTGCTGCAACTTATACAGGAATTCAGCAAAGTGGCAGGATATAAAATCAATCCACAGAATTCAGTGGCATTTCTATATACTCACGAGACAGAAGAGAGAGAAATTAAGGAGTCAATCCCATTTATAATTGCACCAAAAACCGTAAGATACCTAGGAATAAACCTAACCAAAGAGGCAAAGGATCTCTACCCTGAAAACTATAGAATACTCATGAAAGAAATTGAGGAAGACACAAAGAGATGGAAAACCATTCCGTGCTCATGGATTGGAAGAACAAATATTGTTAAAATGATATGCTACCTAGAGTAGTTTATGCATTCAATGCAATTTCTTTCAAAATACCATCAATTTTTTTTCACAGAGGTGGAACAAATAACCTTAAAATTTGTATGGTACCAGAAATGACCCTGAATAGACAGAGGAATGTTAAAAAACAAAAAACAAAAAACAAAAAAACAAAACAAAAAACTGAAGCCGGTGGCATAATTCTGGACTTCAAGGTATATTACAAAGCTGTAATCATCAAGACACTATGATACTGGCACAAAAACAGACACATAGATCAATGGAACAGAATAGAGAGCCTAGAAATGGACCCTCAACTCTATGGTCAACTAATCTTTGACAAAGCAGGAATGAATGTCCAATGGAAAAAAGACACTCTCTTCAATAAATGGTGTTGGGAAAATTGGACAGCCACATACAGAAGGATGAAACTGGACCATTTCCTTACACCATACAAAAAATAAACTCAAAATGGATGAAAGACCTAAATGTGAGACAGGAATACATCCAAATCCTAGAGGAAAACACAGGCAGCAAACTCTCTGACCTTGGTCATAGCAACTTTTTGCTAGACATGTCTCCAAAGGCAAAAATGAACTACTGGGACTTCATTAAGATAAAAAGCCTTTGCACCACAAAGGAAACAGTCGACAAAACCAAAAGACAACCAACAGAATGGGAGGAGATATTTGCAAATGTCTTATCAGATAAAGGGCTAGTATCCAAAATCTATAAAAAAACTTAGCAAACTCAACACCCAAAGAACAAATAATTCAATCAAGAAATGGGCAGAAGACATGAACAGACATTTCTCCAAAGAACACATTCAAATGACCAACAGACACATGAAAAAAATGCTCCACATCACTCGGCATCAGGGAAATACAAATCAAAACCACAATGAGATGTCACCTCACACCAGTCAGAATGGCTAAAATTAACAATTTAGGAAACAAAAGATGTTGGCGAGGATGTGGAGAAAGGGGAACCCTCTTACACTGGGAATGCAAGCTGGTGCAGCCACTCTGGAAAACAATATGGAGGTTCCTCAAAAAGTTGAAAATAGAGCTACCCTATGACCCAGCAATTGCACTGCTGGGTATTTACTCCAAAGACACAAATGTAGTGATCTGCAGGGGCACCTGCACCCCAATGTTTATAGCAGCAATTTCCACAATAGCCAAACTATGGAAAGAGCCCAGATGTATGGAAAGATGAATGGATAAAGAAGATGTGGTATATATATTACAATGGAATACTACTTAGCCATCAAAAAAGAAAAAAGAAATCTTGCCATTTACAACAATGTGGATGGAACTAGAGGGTATTATGCTAAGAAAAATAAGTCAATCAGAGAAAGACAATTACCATACGATCTCACTTATATGTGGAATTTAAGAAACGAAACAGAGGATCATGGGAAGGAGGGGAAAAATAAAACAAGATGAAATCAGAGAGGGAGACAAACCATAAGAGACTCTTAATCATTGGAAACAAATTGAGGGTTGCTGGAGGTAGGGGGAAGGATGAGGTAACTGGATGATGGACAATAAGGAAGGGCGGATGATGTAATGAGCACTGGGTATTATATAAGACTGATGAATCACTGAACTCTACCTCTGAAACTTAAATAATAGACTATATGTTAATTTAAAAAAATAAAATAAATAAAACTTGGCAGAGGTAAGGTGAATACGTTTTTTAGAAAAGAAGGGGAAGTACTTTATGTGTTGACATAAAACACAAAGTATGAATGTAATAGAAGATAACCTCAGTGACAGTAATGTTTAAAAGGTTTTAAATTCTATTCAGAAAATACCTATAGCTTATTTTTGAGACAAGTAGTCCTTTTGAGAGACACTTCCTTTTTTATGCAAAGGTCCTTAATAATATTTAAAGAACTCCATATGAAGAATTCCATTTGAAGATGCATAATAAATCATACAAGATAAAATATATATTCATACTTACTAATTCTGTACAAAAGCCTGAATCACTTGTAAGAGGAAAATATAAAGCGTGAGAGTCAACAAAATTTAGCTTGACTACTGAACTACTGAACCAATAGCACATGTGGATATCAAAATTTTCCTTCCCAAATTGCTGACTTTTATATACTTCCATGTCACGCTTTACATACCTGAAAACTTTTGTCCAGGTTGGGGAACCTCAACATGCCTGTGGTCACCCATTTGAAACCTGGCTGCTGAATTACTGATCTTAATTCCTACTCATGATTATATACAGTGAATATCAAGCTCCTAGCTTTATTTGTGGTGAACTAAAAATTTTCTGCCTTTAAAGAGCTTACATTCCACTGGAAAGGACTTGAAAATAATATAATAAAATAACTAATATAATTTCAGGTAGTTAAGTGATGTGGGATGAAATATAAAGAGAGAGAATGCTACTTCAGAAAGAGCAGTTGGGAAAGAACTCTGAGGAGTGACATTTAAGCAAAGATTTCAGTGACCTAAACGGTTGATCCAACATCTTGGGAAGGAACTAATGAAACAGCAAGAATATTGTGCCTGAGGCCAAGCTTGCTTATGTTTGAGAAAGAGCAAGAAGCCTACTCCTGGAGCAGAGGAAAAGAGTGTCAGAACCTGAACTTGGAGAGGTAGCCAGAAGCCAGAAGTCAGATACATATGGCTTTTAGGTGGAAACAATTTTAAATTTAATCCTAAAAAACCTTTGGAAATTCGAATAACAGAAGATAGCTGATTTGCATCTGAAAAGGACAACTCTGGTTGAAGTGCAGAAAATAGACTTTTCTCTGATAAAACGAGTAAAAAATGATGAGTGGAAGCAAAGAAAATAGCTGGAGTGTTACTTCAGGCCAGGAGAGAAATGGTGGAGTCTTAGATCAGAATGAAAAAGTGGAGGAGTACACCCCTACCTTGTTATTAAGCCAAGACTTCTGCTCTACAACCAAAAGTTCATGACATTCTGGCTTCCTTGATCAATTCGTTCAATTATGATCTTTGTTTGGCATCATCAGGGCCTCCAGACCACTGGTTCCTGTGCTCATTCCTGATCCATCAGCCTTCTCTCTTGTTTACTGTCATCCTTATCCAGATTTGATTTTACAGTTTCTTATTAAGTGACAGTCATGATAACATCTGTAACGCTGTAGTTATTTAGCATGTTTATCTCGCTAATCTGGCAAAAATGCAAGTCTAAATGATCCCATTGTCGACTTTCTCTATTTTTATGGCAAAAATTTTGTACCATCACCCAACACATAGCATAGAAAAACCTGGGTATCATGCCTAAGACCTCCTTTCCTTCATCTCTGATACTCCTTTGTCATATATCATCAAGTTCTCAACATCTAAATATATCTCAAATGAATCCACTTCTTTATGGGTAAGTCACCACCTTTGTCAGTCATTTTCAACTCTTTTGTCTAATCTCTTCAAGAACCTCTATCTAACTAGTCCTCTACAATATTGCACCAGTATAACATAGTCTCATTGATGAAACCAGAGTGACACTTTTTACAATCAAACCTGATCATCCTGCTTTTTTGTTTAAACACTTGTATTCATGTGTTCCTGGGATTCATTTTGTAGGATGGCCTATAAAGTTAGGGGGAATATACTTTATTGTCCAAAATGGGCCACTTTTAAAAACAAAAGGGGAAACTATTAATAAATACGTTAGGACAACTTACATAAACCTGGAATACTCTAAAAAACCTGGGACATATAGTCAGATGTCCTATTGATCCAGTCACACTCTCTAACTCTCTAGTCTCATCTCACTTTCCATCCCCATCAAATAAAAATATTCCAACTTCAATCATGTTTCCTCTTTGCTGATCTAAGGCTTTCACCCAGTATTTTCACTCACTGGAACCCACTTCTTCTTGTCCCTTGCCATGTTACCTTGTCAACTCATCTTTCATCTCTCAACTGAGACTTCTCTACTCTCTCCTTCCCTTCACAGCCAAACCTTTGAAAAGAGATGCTCATTTTTCCTTATTTTCTATTTACTACAAAATCTGTGCCAAGGTGGCTTCTCTCTCATCCAGGAAAGCAGTCCCTGGTCCTTCTGTTTAGGTCAAGTCCCCCTATTAAATTCTGTTATAATGTCATGTACTTCTTGTAATTTAACATTTGTCTGTGTTGTTATTTGATTGTTTTACTTTCTAGATTAATTTTGCTTATTATATACTTAAATTTCCTTGAAAAATGTCTACCACAATAGTAGACACTCAATACACGTTTATTTGGTAAATTACTGAATAAATGAATTAAAATTTAAAACAAGAATGAAAAGAGAGTAATCACAATTACCACACTGTTCTAATGAATGGCAGATCTGAATAAGTCTTTTTCTATGTGTTAGTTCCAACATGGATTTTTATACATTTTTTTTAAAGATTTTATTTATTTATTTGACAGAGAGAGAGAGAATGAGAGAGGGAACACAAGCAGGGTGAGTGGGAGAGGGAGAAGACAAAACGTAGAAACAAAAGTTTCTACCATAAATAAATTGCAAGGATGGGGGGAGGTTAATTGGAGGGGATTCTACATTAAAATAAATCTAATACTAACAAATTGCAATGCGTGTAGTTAATTTTGATCCTGATTCAAGCAAATAAACATCAAAAGATGTGGAAAACAAAACTATTGGGGAAATGTGAATACTGATTGGATATTTAATAATAATGAGGAGCTGTGGTTAACTTTTTTGGTGTCATGTTGGTTTTATGATCATATTTTTTAAACAGGAATTCTTTTCTTTTAGAGCTACATGCTGAAGTATTTGTATATGGAATAATTTGATGTCTGGGATCTGCTTCAAAATAATCCAGAGGAAGGGTGGAAGGGAGTCAGGTATAGATGAAACAAGATTAGCTTTGAGTAGGTAATTGTATAAGCTAGGTGATGGCTACATGGGGTTTTATTAAACTATTCTGTATACCTTTATGTATTTGAAAATTTTATAATAAAACATTCGATTTAAAAATAATCCCTGGGTCACTTGGGTGGCTCAGTATGTTAAGCGTCTGTCCTTGGTTAGGACTCAGGTCATGATCTCAGGGTTGTGAGATCAAGCCCTAAGTCCAGTCAAGCTCTGTGCTCAGTGGGGAGTCTGCTTGAGATTCTTTCTCCCTTTCCATATCCCTCTGCCACACCCCCCACTCTCGCTCTCTTTCTCAAATAAATAAATAAATCTTAAAAAAAAAAAAATCCCTGAAGGAAAGAAACAAGTCTTTTCCTTTTTCTTTTTCTTCCTCCTCTTCCTCCCCCTGCTCCCTTCTTCTATCGTTCTCTATTTGCCTCCCCCTCTTTCGCTTTTTATTTTTTTATTTTTTATTTTTTTTAAAGATTTTATTTATTTAACAGAGGGAGACACAGCGAGAGAGGGAACACAAGCAGGGGGAGTGGGAGAGGGAGAAGCAGGCTTCCCGCGGAGCAGGGAGCCCGATGCGGGGCGCGATCCCAGGACCCTGGGATCATGACCTGAGCCGAAGGCAGACGCTTAACGACTGAGCCACCCAGGCGCCCCTCTTTTGCTTTTTAATGAGGAAATGGAGGTTGGGAGAGATTAAGTGATTCATTTAAGGATCATTAATCTCCAAACTAACAGTTTCTGGAATGGAGATCATTAAATTCACATCCCTGCAAGAAATATCTATGTGACTCTCTGTGTGTGTGTGTATGTGTGTGTGTCCATCCCCTTGTGTATTTTTTTTCCTCCTGGAAAAAGATCCTTTCTTTTCCTAGGACTCTCAAAAGAATCTGATGTGGATGCAAATTTTTTTGAGAATAAATATGGATGCAGACTCTGATGAGGACATAAAACTGATATTCTATTCTTTTACTTTTTAATTTTCATTAAATGATCAGTTTGTGCATCCAAATAATTTCTATCTGATTAACTATAAATGATAAAGTAAACACCTTCTACCTTCAGTCTTGGCCTAATTTCAGCTGCAAAATAATTGAAAGCTTCATCTCAGAGTAGTTTTATCATGAGGAAAACAAGGTTTCTTTTTTCTAATTACTTGAGAAATAGATGAATAGTCCTTGTAAACACAGACACACAACAAAAAAATCCACACAAAAAAACAAACTCAGTAAGTGTAAAGAACTAAAGAAGAAATCCTACTTCTCCAGAAACTATTCTCTTTCAAAATGTCCATTGTTCACAGTTTAGTGTGTATCTATTCAGACTTTTCTCTGGGTTGAACATATATATATATATGTATATATATACATATATATATATATATGTTTTTTAAAATACATAAATGACAGCATTCTATATATTATTTTCCTGTGGCCTGCTTTTTCCCCTTAATAATCATCTGCAAGCTCATATAGATTTCCTTATTCTCTTTATCCTCTTTATTTTAATAAATAGTTATGGATGCACTATAATTTAACTGCTCCCGTACTGAGAGATATTTGTTTCCAGTGTTTGTAATACACAGTATTGTGGTTCACACCCTGAACATGTAACTTTGTTGGCATATGAACGTATTTCTGTAGGATAAATGCCTTTTTCTGTAGGATAAATTCCCAAAAGTAGAATTACCGGATCAATGGTTTTCTTTAAAATTGTACTCAGTACTACCGAATTGCCCTCCAAAAAGCCGTACAAATTACTTTCTCACCAGCAATGAATTTCAGGGCCCATCTCCCCACATTGATGGTAATAATAGTTATTATCAATCCACTTAATTTAATTCAATTTTATGTAAAAAGTAGTAACTCACATTTTTCCGATTCCTAGTCAGTTTGAATATCATTTACAGGTTTATGGACTGTTTCTACTTCTTTTCTAAATTTTTCTCTTTATTCTTTGCCTATTAAAAAAATTTTTGCAGACACTCTACAATAGATATATATATTTTTTCTATTAATTTCAGATATTCTCTCTCAGTCCTTTGCTTGTCTTTGATGGTGATATCCTTTGACACAGGAAAGTTTTAATTTTTGTGCAATTTTTTAGTGTATGTAGTGTTATTTCTTGCTAAGAAAGTCCTCCTGAACATCAAAATGAAAAATATGTATATGTGTACTTTGATTGCTTAATGTTTTCTTCTAGTAGTATTATAGACTTGTTTTATATATTTTGACTCATAATCCATTTGACATTTTTTTAATAGGGTGTGAGGTAAGAATTTTTTCCAACTTGATTGTTACTGTCTTAACATTTATTAAATAAACTATCCTTCTATCCTTTTGTTTTATTTTTTTAATTTTTTACTTTAGAGATTTTATTTATTTATTTGAAGGAGAGAGAGAGAGCACAAAGGGAGGAAAGGGCAGAGGGACAGGGAGAAGCAGACTCCCCACTGAGTGGGGGGCCCTACTTGCGGGTCCACCCCAGGACCCTGATATCATGACCTGAACCAAAGGCAGATGCTTAACAGACTGAGTGACCCAGGTGCCCCATCCTTCTATTCTTCTGAATTGTCAGTTTTATCATAAAATATATTTCCATTGAAAGTTTCTTTTTTTTCTTTTTACCAATTCTTTTGGCAACACAGTGGTATTTTTTGTGTGTTTTAATTAGCATAGCCTTTCATTGTTTAAGATATTATTGGTATGTATCAAAAATATATATTTTGTTACATGTAAAACAATAATATAAATAATTTACATTTTATGAACAATTTTTCAAAGATTTGACTATTCATGCACATTTCCTGTTTTGTTTTTTTTGTTTTTTTTTAATTTTAGAATTCCAAATCCTTGCTGGCATTTTACCATAATTACACTAAGTTTATAGAATAATTTCAGAAGTTTGGTTTTAATTTATTGGCAAAAGTAAAATATATCTACATAGTTGAGGCTTCTTTTATGCCATTCAAATTTGGTTGTTTTATTCCCAGGGGTATTAGATAGTTCTTATCAAGTTTATTCTAGTTCTGGGACAAGGAAGTATATAAGATGAACCTAAAACATCTTTTCATACCACAACACATGAAACTATAAAAGACTAATAGAGTCCTGTTAAAAAAGACTCAGAAGCCAAGTTATATAAACTCCCAGGCTAAAGATGAGAAAAAGAGGTTGTCAATATAAGTAGTATCTCTAATGGTTTGAAACAATATGTTTAAATCCATATGTTCAAAGTGGCACTAAAAAATCATTTGTTAACCTTAAAGATTGCTAAGGAGCTCATTGTTTGGAAAATTGACAAAGGAAAAAATCAAATAGTGATCATGCCTTTCCTATATAAACTGTACCTCGGGGTAATGAAATATTTGATGAGGGGATGTTTCCTTTTACAGAGCATTCCAGATAACCAAAGATTCATTGCCATTTTGAAACATCTTAATTAAGTGCATCTTGGCAATCAGAATCAATGGTTACTAACATTACATAAGGACAAATAGATATTACCTACATCCTGGTAGAAGTCTACATCACCATGTACACTTGCCCATGAAAAAAAGGACACTGAATCTAATTAAACCACTAGATCTAACTACCAATTTCTAAAAAATACAGGGAACAGAAGAACATGTTAATAGATAAAGCAGAGATGCTCTCAGCAAAACAAAAACTGTGATAAACTCTATAGGACAAAGACAACCCAATTCTTTAAAATATAGCAACACCTCCCCCCCCACCAAGGAAAAGAAAGAAAGAAAGAAAAGGAGAAAGAAAAAGAAAGAAAAGAAAAGAAAAGAAAAGAAAAATATGGAGGAGAAAACTATAGAATACAGGAGACCTAAGAGACTTATCAAAAAATTAAAATTTATGCCTGCTTTGTTAAACTAAAGAGAACACTAAAAGCCAGTGGTTAAGTGTGAACTGACTGGATGAATGATCATACAAAGAAATTATTGTTACTTTTTAATGGTATAATGAAGTTGAAGTTATGTTTAAACTGCATTTTGGGGAATTCCTTTATTTTGCAGCTCAATTATGTAATCTTCAGCTATATTTATATTTTCTTATATTTTAACATTTTTTTATATTCATTTCCACAAAGTGTCTCTCCTACAAGTGCATTAATGTTTTATGGATATCATAGCTTTCTGTTTCTTTTACAACATTATTTTTATTTCAATATGTTTTAATGTAGTATTCCGCTCATTCATTTCTTCTCCTTGAGATGCTCGTTGTATTGTTGACCAAATTCAGTGATTCTCTTTCACAATGTTGATTTTCCCTAAATTTTTACAAATCTTTTTTTATATATCTTCATATTTTTGCATAAGTGATCTTCATATTTTTGCGTAAGTGAGATGTCTAAGGTAAGACCTGACATATAGATGAGAATCAGCTAGATAAGATAAGGAGCATAGCCAGAAGAGTGACCAAGTGAAAAAAAAAATCTGGGCTAGTATGAAAAGGTGCATTGTTAATATGGCTGAAAGAATTTTTAAACAGGTACAATTTTGATAGTAGGCCAGAGAATTAACAAAAATAGGTCAGGAAAGGCTTTATGTGCAATACTAAGACATTTTGGCCTGTATTCCACAATCAATGGGGAGTAATAATTGTGGCTTATAAAAATTACTTTGAATAAGTGGTTTTCAAGGAAATATAAAGCATTGCTTTAAGAGAATAAGCTTTGGAGATATAGGCTTGGTTTGATAGCTGGCTCTACAACTTATAAGCAGTAGTTTTAGGGCAAATTGTATTACCATGCCTTCTGAAATTTCAATGCCTTTCAAAAATTGTAGCTAATAAAACACATCTCATGGGTTTTGTAAGAATTAAGTTAGTCCTGTGGTGCCTGGCTGGCTCAGTCAGTAGAGCATGTGACTCTTGATCTCAGGGTCGTGAGTTCAAGCCCTACATTAGATGTAGAGGTTACTTAAAAAAAAAAAAAAGAAGTTAGTCTTGCACTGCACTTACCAGAAAAATGTAGTAAGTGCCCAAGGAAGGATAGCTATCATAATTATTATCATGCTGGTAAGTCTTCTTCTGGACATCTTGAGTTGGAGTTGCTGTAGGATATTATTAAAAGCCAAGCAATTGACATTTGTGCAAAGACTCTTAATGCATGCCAAACATCCTATATTTCCTTATCTCTCTTGCAGTAAGTTTGGGGTCAGATGATTCATTCTAGCTAGTGAAATAAGAGAAGTGATATATAGTCCATACTAAAACTAACTTGTAGGTAATGTTTCATACAGCATGGGATACCTGATTTGCACAAGTATATGATATGAAGAAGAGAGAAAACTTTGTGTTAAGTCACTGAGATATGAGGGTTTATTTGTTGCTGCAGCCTGTTTGATCTTATTGATATTCAAATATGGCCAAAATGATAAATGGTAGAATGGGGAACCTAGGGAAATTTTCTAATCCACTGGCATATAGCCAAAAAAAAAATTTTTTTTTTTTTTAGACTTTATTTGTCAGAGAGCGAGAGCACAAGCAGGGGGAGAGGCAGGCAGAGGGAGAAGCAGGCTCCCCTCTGAGCAAGGAGGCCAATGCGGGACTCAACCTCAGGACACTGGGATCATGACCTGAGCCGAAGGCAGACGCTTAACCAACTGAGCCACCCAGTGCTCGCTTCGGCAGCACATATACCAACTGAGCCACCCAGGCATCTCTAGCCAAAATGTTTTTTTTTTTTTTTTAAAGATTTTACTTATTTATTTGAGAGAGAGAGAATGAGAGAGAGCAAGCACATGAGAGGGGGGAGGGTCAGAGGGAGAAGCAGACTCCCTGCCAAGCAGGGAGCCCGATGCGGGACTCGATCCAGGGACTCCAGGATCATGACCTGAGCCGAAGGCAGTCGCTTAACCAACTGAGCCACCCAGGCGCCCATAGCCAAAATGTTTTAAAGAGAGAGCTTCTGACTTGGCTATAGGTGAATAGAGAACATTTTTTAACACCAAGGAGAATAAAACTTAGAATATAGAGAACACGTTGAAAGGACAGATTCCAAGGCCCCCACCATGGACCTTTGAACTCAGAATTTGTGGGAGTGACAATCTGAATCTTTTACAAGTTATCCAGGTGATTCTTAATCCACATGGTAAAGTTTGAGAACCCCTGATTTGAAAGAAGGCTTGAAGACATTATCCAAATAACTAAAATTCAAGACAGGAAGCATGGTAATTATTATGTAAGGTGTAAAAGGAGAATGTTTGAAGAGCTGAGAGTACATTTCTACAATGTGCTTGTATCTGAGTCTCTAGTAGACCACTGGGGAAGATATGCAGGAGGTTGCATTTGAGATGGGAGATAAAAGGATAGTAAGATTTTGGCCTGTGGACATAGGCAGTTTAAGTGAAAGCAATGATACAAGCCAAATGAGAGTAGAGATAAATATTGAACTTGCACCAAAGGGTAATCTGATAGCTAATATTAGAAGAGTGCCTACAAGCTTTAGGCAGAGGATCTCCCATTTTAATGGCTCTCCTAAATATGGGTCTCCTGTTTCATCTCTCTCACAAGATCTTGTTATGAAGAAAAATGTTAGACTTTTTGGTTTCATGTAGATACTCCCATGCTTAAATTCACCTACAATACCTTAGGAATATTTTTTGAATATGGCAATTTTGTGATTAGAGAAGTGACACTTTTCTGCTAATATTATAGGCTGATATTTGTCATAAATTTGCAATGCTTTAATGGCAGACTTAAATTTATTACTTGTTTAAATTTTTTCCATAAATGGATGGATTACTAATCTTTCTTGCCATGACAACTGTTGGATTTTCCTAGCCCTTCCACCAAATAATAGTTTTTAGGGCTCTCCTTAGATTCTGAGTCATAAAAGATCTCCAAGATGTGTTAATTAATGACTTCCAATGGAAAAGAAGAAGGAGGTTGTGGGGGAGTGATTGATATTTACATCCTGTGGTACTTGAGTTCAATTATAGCATTGAAATCTGGAACAATGCAATGCTTTCAAGACCAACTTCTCATATTCTTAAATGTTCTGTGTCTACTTATTCTGGAGAATTGTAGGTTGCTTACAGGCTCTGGGGGAGAAAGCCCTTTGTGTTTTAAGGTAGGTGAGATCTCAGTATTTTGAGTCTATTATTTGTGGTGATACCTTGTCATCTACGGCTACCACTACGGCACTTATACAATGTTTCTCTAAGTCCTGTTTAGTGCGTTACTATAGAAACACATGTTCATGTAAAAATATCTCTTTTGATTTAAAAACTGAGTTTAGTTCAAATTCCCTCCTCATTTGTTAAGGTTCCTTGAGCCAAATGCATGGGTCCTCTGGAGGAAGTGTCATAACATGGAATATAGTAGGAAACGTATTTTTCTAAAGACACATGCTCTGTGTAAACCCTCTGTGTTAACATTTCCTGCCTTTCAAAATAAAGAGAATGTCTTGTGTGATTTCCGGCAATTTCTTGGTAGGAACTACACAAAAGGGTAAAATGAATGAAACTTTTTAAAGTCACCATCTTGCAATAAAAGCAGGTCTTGGAATAAACGCTCATTCTTTCCATCTATTTTTAAGCATAGTTGCACAGTACTGCTAGATACAAAAAAATCAAAGTAGGAAGTAAGAAATGGCATTTCATTTTGTAAGGAAGATAAGCCGTGGGTGGCCTCTGGCTTTATTCAGCATTTATGAGTCATCTGACTATCGTTTCAAAACACTGAACTTGTTTTACTAGCTTTTTCTGCCTAGCGGCCTATGGGATTATGTTTTCTGGTCTAAATTTCAGTCTTGTTATCAAATGAGTGACTTAGGAACCAGGGAGAAAGGAGTCTACTGACTTTTATTTAATTTTAGAAGTGTTCTTAGTTCTAGTCAATGGTTTTCACTGAGTAAACGTATGTGTGTAAGATAATGGGGTGGGTGGAATAATTCATTAGTGTTGCTATTGTATGACTAACAGAATCATTCTGCTAATGTGTTTCTTCCTTACTTTATCCATTCATTTAACGCTTCTGAGTATTTATTCTGTGCTAAGGGTACTATCAAAAGTGCTAAGAGTAAGTAGAAAAATGAATAGGACATGACCCCTTGTTTCCAGAAATAAATAGAGTCGAGTGAGAGTTAAATATCATTCCTGCATATAGGGGGAGATTTTTAATTATTGATCATTTAAATTTGATGTTTGCAACTAACTATATAAATGAGCATGATGGGGGTAATTTTGTCTGTTAAAAAGTATCATATTCTAAGCTACTAGTTCAAAGAAGAAACAAATTTCTCAATCTACAAAACCCATGTTCCCCAAAACAACTTTACATTTTCTATAACTGAACGTTTAATCCAGGTCCCTATTCTACTCAGTAGTGGAAACTTAATCTTGCAAATTTAGGGTAAACTCAATCAGTGTATTGTATTCTCATCCCATTCTCTCTCTAGGTTACCATTTAATTTTCTTGAGGCTTTCATAGCATTCATGATAACACAGGTCCAAGATCCAAACAGTTGAATGCTGTTACTGTTAAACCTAAGAATCCATTCACATTCGATTCCTGTCTCTGGCCTTTACTTCATTATTTAATTTACTATAAGATAAGTTCCTTGGACAGAAGCATGTCATTTGGTATTCAGTGACAGTGATTCAGGTGTGGATATATTAGCTTTCAAGGAATGCTTTCAACTAGTCAACACAGTAATGCTCCTTCTGTTGAATTAAAAGCTATGACTACAAGCTGGACCAATGTTTCTTATTTGGCTTTTGGAGGCTATTCAGTGAGTTAATATTCAAAATACTTGTGGTACAGTGGGCTGATTTTCATGGGATTTCTTGGGCTTACCCTTTACCTTAACATTGAGAAACAGTTTGTCTTATGAAACCATAGAAGTTTCAGTTACAGTGGCAGCTGGGAGACAAAGTCTTGCTGAGGTTGTTGTGCTCTCCTAGAGGATGGTTTATATGCTCTGAATTCATCAAATGGTGTGTTTTCTCATAGTCATAGTATTTGCTTCTTATGTATATAACTTTATGTTCCTCTCATTTACGGTTTTGACTATACCCCAGGAAGAATGCTTTCCCTGGAAATACTATTAAGGTTCCATTGAATTGGAAGCTGAGATTGCTGCCTGGCAATTTTGGGCTAACTGGCAATTTTGCCAGTTAGGCAAAAATACTCAATTGGCATGGATGATTTAGTCCAAGTTTCAAAAGGAAACAGATTTGCTGCTACACAGTGGGGACAGAAAGGAGTATAGATAGAACTCTGGAGGTCTTTGATATATCCATATCCATTAAATGGAATAAAAAGCAATATTATAGAGGCAGGGCTTCCAGGGTGTGGTTTCTAAGAAATGAAGATTTAGGCCACAAATGAAGGCAATAACTCAGCCCAGGTTAAATGCTGGCTGAAGGAAAGGGGAATGAGTATGTGAGATGATTAGTGAGATATGGAAGTCATAAGGACCAACTCTAGCCTTACAACTCATTATAGATACAAAGTAGGGTCTACCCACATTATTGTTCTTCCAGGGTCATGTGTGTATATTCACACTACAAATTCATTTTTGTTTTCTTTCTTTTTTCTCTCTCTCTCTTAGTATTTTATGTTAGTCCATACTTTTAAAGATAATTGAGACAGGATTTTTTTGGAATAAGAAAAGGAATGGGCATCTTCTAGAGATCTTGAAATGGGATGTAGTAACTAATAAGTCTCCAAGGAGGGAATGAGTGTGTATTTGATGTGTGAGGCGTAGTTATGCTGTGTTATATGTAATCACACACATAGGTGTATCACACAAATAAATATTTAGAAGTTCTAATAGGAGAAGAACCTCACTGCTCCGTGCCATCATTCCTTTCTATATTTGGATTATTTGGATTATTTTCACTTTGTGAGTTTGGGTGGGTGACATAGCCCGTTTCTCAATATAAATGCTAATAAACTGGATACTGATTTTCTCAGCCTCTCTTGCATTTAAAGAAAGGACCCCTTTTCTTGGCTTAGTCGCTTCAAGTAAAAGAGAGTGAGATCATCTCTTTTTGCTAGTGGTGGCCGTGGTGTAAGTGGTGTAGGTGGCAGGAGCAATGTGAAGATGAGACAGCAGAGGTGGAAGAGGTGATGACAATGGTCGCAAAGGTGACAGTCCGGGCCATGGTGCTGCCAGCAGGCCAGTTTTCCAGAGACAGTCAAGTGGGACTAGGGGTAGTATCAAATAGGTATGTTAATACTAGACAATGCAAGGGCAACATCCAGTATTCATCAGTAGAAGTAATGGTATACTTAATTATACCCAGTGTAAGATGTGATTTGTGGGCATCGTTTCTAACTTCATTGTCTTTGGACGCATTCTCTTGAGTTCGCAGTGATCCTGGGAGCTACACACTATCCAATTATTTAATTAATTAGTTAATTTTCTGCTTAAATCAATCAGAGCCAGCTTTGGTTGCTTACAATTAAATAGGTTGACCTATAGGACTTGTTGATTTAAAGCCTTCCTCTGAGAGAGAGAGATATGTGGGGTCAGGGAGAGGTTTTGTCAATTTTTCCAACAACAAGGATTTTTTCACGCTTCCCTGATTACATTCTTCCTTTGAATATGAGCCTTGGAATTTCTTTCCCACATCTAGATTAAACCTACAAGGAACCTGTCTCCTATAACATTAAAAAAATATATTATTTAGGAGTACATTAAATTACTTCCCTAAGTACTAGATTGGCTTTTTCCCCACCTTAAATGTAAATTTTCTTATATGCTATTTTCTGGGGGTTTTCTGTTGGGTGTCTTTTTTGTCCTACATAGCTTATGAACTCTTATTTTTAATCAAGATTTTGGCTCAGTGTGAAATAGCAAAAAGCAAGAAGACCATTTAAATAAAACTGGGAAAAGACCTTTAATTAAATGCTGTGTGTTTGGAAATTTAGAGATGACTAAATTTAACATCAGTTTAAAAAGTTAAACTACTATATATTTGTTACATGAGGCATCAATTATATCTACCCAAGGTTGAAAAATGTTAAGTACTTCATGCTTCTTTTTTTTTTTAAAGATTTTATTTATTTATTTGAGAGAGAGAGTGAGAGAGAGAGAGCACAAGGGGGGGGGAGCGGGAGAGGGAGAAGCAGACTCCCTGCTGAGCAGGGAGCCTGATGCGGGACTCGATCTGGGGACTCCAGTATCATGACCTGAGCCGAAGGCAGTCGCTTAACCAACTGAGCCACCCAGGCGCCCCAGTACTTCATGCTTCTTAAATTAACTTGGTTCTAAAATAAAATAATTTAGTGAAAGATTTAAAAAATATATTTTAGAGAGGAACAAGAAATGTGCAAGAGAAAATAATAGAAAATGTCTGCTATTTATGTTTATGTAAGGATTAACAGTAATTGAAAGAAAATATGTATACGGCTACATCAATTTTTTTTTTTAGTTTATATTCTCTGAAGAATTTCATAAAAAAAAAACTATACCTCTCTTAGAGAAAATACTCCTCAAAACAATATTTTGTACATAATTGCATAGGATTCACAGGCCCCTGGAAATCCATCCATTAACTCTTTTTTAGGGTCCTTGGCTATCATATTTAAAAATCTCTCTTCTACTCTAAATACCCTACAAAAAAAGTTACTCAAATTTTCTGCCAATTAATTTGTCAGTTTACATTATTACATCATAGATTTAATTGCTTATTTAGAATTTAAAATTAACTTTATTCAATACAAATTTTGTTACATGGGCTAGCTAGAGTTTGGGAAAGTTTGGGGAAACAATACACTGAAGAAACAATGCCATTATTATTTTAGGAACAGAATCTTATTTCTATTTGATTCAAGTATGACTTTAAGTAGAATAAAGGGAAAATATCTTTAGGAAAACCATGGTAGTTTAAAAATCTGAATCTGATCAGTCACAGCAAGAAGAGAAGGCCCTGGCAGATATTGTGGTGACTATTTGTGCTCACTTGCAGGTAGGCATATGCCACCTGCTGGTCAGATAGTTGGAGCTGTACATATTCCCATTACGGTACAGACAAGAGTCAGAGTCCGAAGAGTGGAGATACATTCTTTTAAGCAAATCCTCTTGGGTGTGGTCATTGTTTGGTTCTTTGTTTTTTGTGTTTGTTTTTGTTTACTGTTCTAAAAGGAGGTATTATATTGTGGCATATCCTTCCAATCAGATTTTCAACACCTGTTGGTTTAATTTATGAAGCAATAATGTTACATATTTGTTATTTTTTGTTACATATTTGGACAGTTATGTATCTGAACTGGCATTCACTTACTGCAAAAACATAAACTCTAGTTTTGATGTTGTTGTTTTTCCTATTTGCTGCATCTCCCTTTCCATCAAAGTAGATTTATTATAAGGGAATTTTCAACTGAGTTATAGAAATAATCCTTGGAAGAAGACTCATCTATTTATCCATAATGGTCTGAGGTGGAATACAGACTAAGTAGCCTATCAAGATAGTTTCTTGAAATGACCATGTACAAGGCCATAAAAGAAGTCTTCAGAAACTCTAAACTATTATCATATACTCCATGTTATCTGGTAACATTGCAATTAAATTATTAATCAATAATAAAAATGTCAAAATCTCTTTGCAGAAAAAAATGGTTCCTAAATAATCAACTGTTTATAGATGTAAAATGAAATTTTAAAGTATTTGGGTTTTGAACAACAAATATCAATATCAGTACTTGTGAGATGCAGCTAAAGTAGTGCTAGAGGGAAATTTATAGCTTTAAAAAATTTATTACAATACCAAAATAATAAATAATAAGCTAAACATTAAATTTAATAAGTCAGAAAAATGTAAACAGAGTAAAGGCAAAAGACATATAAGCCCACAATAAAAATAAGAATGGAAATTAATAGGATAAGAAATATAACATGACACACAAAACATGTAGTATCAGCAGAGCTAAATGATAATAAGCAATAATGAATGCCATGGGAGTTCAGAGGAGGAGCAGATTAACTACGAGGGAAGAGAAGATAATGTTATTCAGTGAGAAGAATCCAACATTCGGAGTTATCTGGCTGAAGCCATCTGCCACGTATTATGGGTAGGTGACCTAGATAGGTCACTATGCCACTCTAAAGCAAAATTTTCTTACTTTATAAAAGGAATAAGTAATACCCATTTTAAATAATACCTACTTCACAAGGTTTTAGTGAGGATTAAATGATGTTAATTATTAGCATTATTTAATATGCTTTAATGTGGACTTTCATTGCCTCAGAGTACTCTGATGTAGTTAAGTATCATTCAAGACTCTGAAATGCTTAATGTGTACTCTCTAGAATGCCATTCTGTAGTCTGTGATACATATGTACAAGGGGAAACAGAATACCTTTATGGTTAGAAATCTAGAGTTTGAAAACTCTGGATCTGAAATATCATACTGTCTCCTAGCTAACTCTGTCAGGTGTTTTCTGATTTTTGTTTTTTTCCACATTAAAAAAAAAAAAAAAGATCTCCCATTTGTAACTCCTTCAATACATAGTTACCATAAATAACTGTGTGCTGTGTGCCAGGCCCTGGGCTCAGCAGTCAAATGTCTTGATTCATTCTCAGCTGTTTGATAGGCAGGCACAGTTGCTGGGAGGCTGGTTTAATAATTTTTTTGTGGGCCATTTTGTTTTGGGTGAAATGTTTTGTTTTTGCAGTTGTGAAGGGCAGTGTGGAGATCAATTTCAATGAAGAGAAAGAGGGCTTATTTAAACTTTTAGATGCCGTCATTTTTTTCTTCCACTGGTTTCACTATGTGTATTGGACCACATGCAACTGTTTGCTTCTTTAAGTAAATCTATTCGTGAGGACCTTTTACATGGTTGTTAAACAACCATCAGAAATTTCAGCATTTACTTGTAAATGCTAGAGTCATAGAGCTACAAGTTGAGTGACAGAAAGCAAGTTTATGAAAAGGGATTCATACTGACGAAACGTTTAACATTCCCATTGTTGAGATTACATAATATCTTGCTATTTGGGGCAATAGCCATCATAAAAACAACGTAACAGGAGGAAGCCCCTTAAAAATAATATGAAAATTGTGTCCTTCCAATTTGCAGTTCTTTAAATGTTAGTACTTTTTCAAGAAGGAAAACATACCAGAATGTATTTTTTATTTTATAAACCCAATGTAGCTGTCACTTAGTAATGAGAACAATTAACTGCCCAGCTCATACTATGAGTTACACTACAAATGCTTCTTAAAATCAGTACATCAACCACCAGTACCACCATAAACAAGAAAACCTAAGATTTAATGGAAAATGTTTTTCATGACACCCTGTTAAAGGTAAGTCATTCCAAACTACACGTGGAGTCAACCAGTACACAAATTAAAATGTTAATCTTTGTTGTATGTCTGTTGACATTATTAGGATAAGCGTGAGTTTACTTGTACTAATTTTAAAAGTTCATAAGAGAGGTACATAAAGCTTTGCAACCCTATAAATACCAGATAGAATGAATAGGAACTGTAGTGGTATTACTCACTACACTATGAAGAGCTACTACTATATCCAAAATACAGGCCACTAAAATTCCTGTGGCAGAGTGTGGCACTAATTATTTATGAAAATCAAACAGAAGGAGGCAGAAAGAAAGGAATGGCTAGAAGGGAAACTAGAGAACACATACCTCCAAGCAACTTGCTTTTGTGGTTAGTTTGTGGTCAGCAGAGTTGGAAAGGATGTCAGCTGAATTGTTTGGATATCTTCCCAAAGATCTAAGAAATATTTGCTAAATATTTAAAGAATCAAAAGTTTTAGCTAAATATGTGCTCCACAATGAAGATTTGGGGCTAAAAACGGTCTTCCTTTAATTGAGTGACAAGGTCACATAATAGTCATTACTATATTTAAGCCTTGGAGGATATGATTTCCTGATGCCATAGAAGTCTTTGTCCATTTTATCGAGTTTTTAAGAGACCTAAATCTACTTGTCTTTTGGTTATTGATGATGTTTTTTTTCTTGGATAATCTCAGCTCCTACTGTATTTAGCTGGAGTCTACTTATACCAAGAGATTTGTTTAAGCAGGTGAGTGTGCAGGAAAAGTATTAAAAATAATATTTAAAGCAATGGTCTCCTAATCTTCAGCCCTTTGCATTTTAGTAGTGTTATGCAATATAACAAGAAGTAAAGTTATATAAAAGGGGATAAAATGCAATGGCCAGGTTAAGTATTATACCAAGGTAGCACTGAAAAAGGAATGAGCAAAATTCAAGAAAAACCAGTGGGTATACTGTGAAAAGTCTCTCTCATGCTTCTCTCTCCAAACCATCCACATTCTGGACTAGGAACAAATGGCTAGTATGAATTTTATCTGGACCCTCTCCTAGGTATTTTTTAAAAATATAAATATATGTATACATATATGCAAATATGACAACACACGCTTAATTTTTTAAATACAAAAGTTAGCATGATGTACACATTTCTGCATCTGGTTTTTATTACTGAGTATATTAGAGATAGTCCCCTAGCTGTAGATGAAGAACTTATTTTTTATCATGCCTGCCTAATATTCATTTGTGAAGTACAATTTACTTAATCAAGTTCCCTATGATTAACATTCAGTTTTTTGCTATTATAATTATGGTGCAATAAATAATCATGGGCAAATATAATTTTACACACTTGCAAATATTTCTATGGAATAAAATTCCTGAATTGAAATTATCAGGCCAAGTGGTATATGCATTTTTAAGGCAGCTTTATTGAAATACAATTGACATACAACAAACTACACATAATTAAAATGTTCAATTTGATAAGTTTTGACATATGTATATAACTATGAAATCATCACCACAATCAAGATTATGAACATATCTACCACTTCCCCAGATTTCTTTGTGCCCCTTTGTAATCTCTCCGTCTTGCCTCTCCTTATCCTTACCTCACTTCTTGATTTCTGCTGTATTTCACTAAGGGTTAGTTTACATTTTCTAATGTTATATAAATGGAATCACACTGTATGTAATATTTTCTCTGACTTTTTTCACTAAGCATAATTATTTTGAGATTCATACAAGTTCTTGCTTGTATCAGTAGTTAATTATTTAAAATTTTCATTTTATTATGTGTACTATAGGCTAACAAATTCCATGGCTAATTTTTCTTTTTTTCTTTTTTTAAATTTTATTATGTTATGTTAGTCACCATACAATACATCATTAGTTTTTGATGTGGTGGTCCACAATCCATTGTTTTCATATAAAACCCAGTGCTCCATGCAGTACATGCCCTCCTTAATACCCATCACCGGGCTAACCAATCCCCCCTCCACCCTCTCCTCTAAAACCCTGTTTGTTTCTCAGAGTCCCTAATCTCTCATGGTTCATCTCTCCCTCCAATTCCCCCCCCCCATTTTTCCCTTTCTTCTCCTAATGTCCTCCATGTTATTCCTTATGTTCCACAAATAAGTGAAACCATATGATAATTGACTTTCTCTGCTTGACTTATTTCACTTAGGATAATCTCCTCCAGTCCTATCCATGTTGATGTAAAAGTTGGGTATTCATCCTTTCTGATGGCTGAGTAATATTCCATTGTATATATGGACCACATCTTCTTTATCCATTCATCTGTTGAAGGGCATCTTGGCTCTTCCCACAGTTTGGCTATTGCAGACATTGCTGCTATGAACATTGGGGTGCATATGGCCCTTCTTTTCACTACATCTGTGTCTTTGGGGTAAATACCCAGTAGTGCAATTGCTGGGTCATAGGGAGCTCTATTTTTAAATTTTTGAGGCACCTCCACACTGTTTTCCAAAGTGGCTGTACCAGCTTGCATTCCCACCAATGGTATAAGAGGGTTCCCCTTTCTCCACCACCTCTCCAACATTTGTTGTTTCTTTCCCTGTCCATTTTTGCCATTCTAAGTGGTGTAAGGTGGTATCTCAGTGTGGTTTTGATTTGGATTTCCCTGAGGGCTAATGATGATGAACATTTTTTCATGTGTCTGTTAGCCATTTGTATGTCTTCTTCAGAGAAGTGTCTTTTCATATCTTCTGCTCACTTTTTGACTTGATTATTTGTTTTTTTGGTGTTGAGTTTGAGAAGTCCTTTATAGATCTTGGATACTAGCCCTTTATCTGTAGTGTCATTTGCAAATATCTTCTCCCATTCTGTGGGTTGCCTCTTTGTTCTGTTGACTGTTTCCTTTGCTGTGCAGAAGCTTTTTATCTTGATGAAGTCCCAAAAGTTCATTTTTGCTTTTGTTTCACTAGCTTTTGGAGATGTATCTTGAAAGAAGTTGCTGTGGGTGATGTCAAAGAGGTTACTGCCTATGTTCTCCTCTAGGATTTGGATGGATTCCTGTCTCACATTGAGGTCTTTCATCCACTTTGAGTTTATCTTTGTGTATGGTGTTAGAGAATGGTCGAGTTTCATTCTTCTGCATGTGGCTGTCCAATTTTCCCAGCACCAGTTATTGAAGAGACTGTCCTTTTTCCATTGCATGTTTTTTCCTGCTTTGTCAAAGATTATTTGACCATAGAGTTGAGGGTCCATATCTGGGTTCTCTATTCTGTTCCATTGGTCTATATGTCTGTTTTTGTGCCAGTACCATGCTGTCTTGGTGATCACAGCTTTGTAATATAGCTTGAAATCAGGCAACGTGATGCCCCCAGCTTTGTTTTTCTTTTTCAACATTTCCTTGGCGATTCAGGGTCTTTTCTGATTCCGTACAAATTTTAGGATTGTTTGTTCCAGCACTTTGAAAAATGTCATTGGAATTTTGATCGGGATGGCATTGAAAGTATAGATTGCTCTGGGTAGCATAGACATTTTAACAATGTTTATTCTTCCGATCCATGAGCATGGAATATTTTTCAATCTTTTTGTGTCTTCTTCAATTTCTTTTTTTTTTTTTAATATTTTATTTATTTATTTGAGAGACAGAGAATGAGAGACAGAGAGCATGAGAGGGAGGAGGGTCAGAGGGAGAAGCAGTCTCCCCGCTAAGCAGGGAGCCCGATGCGGGACTCGATCCCGGGACTCCAGGATCATGACCTGAGCCGAAGGCAGTCGCTTAACCAACTGAGCCACCCAGGCGCCCCTTCTTCAATTTCTTTCATGAGTGTTTTGTAGTTCCTAGAGTATAGATCCTTTAACTCTTTGGTTAGGTTTATTCCGAGGTATCTTAAGGTTTTTGGTGCTATTGTAAATGGAATCGTTTCTCTAATTTCTCTTTCTACAGTTGTGTTGTTAGTGTATAAGAAAGCAACTGATTTCTGTGCATTGATTTTGTATCCTGCCACATTACTGAATTGCTGGATGAGTTCTAGTAATTTGGGGGTGGAGTCTTTTGGGTTTTCCAGATAAAGTATCATGTCGTCTGTGAAAGGAGAGAGTTTGACTTCTTCTTTGCCAATTTGAATACCTTTTATTTCTTTTTGTTGTCTGATTGCTGTTGCTAGGACTTCTAGTACTATGTTGAACAATAGTGGTGAGAGTGGGCATCCTTGACGTGTTCCTGATCTTAAGGGAAAGGCTCTCAGCTTTTCCCCATTGAGGATGATATTCGCTGTGGGTTTTTCATAGATGGATTTTATGAACTTGAGGACTGTTCCCTCTATCCCTATACTCTGAAGAGTTTTAATCAGGAAAGGATGTTGTATTTTGTCTAATGCTTTTTCTGCAGCTCAATTCTGGGGACCAGTTGAAATAGGGTCCCCTACTCCTCTGCCATCTTTCCTTCTTCCATGGCTAATTTTTCAACCACTATATGTACTGGAGCCAAAGAAAATATTCTGCCATTGAACAAAATTCCAAACAGACCAAAATTCCAAAAAACCTCCAAATCCAGAGCTATATTAAAGTAAAAACTAGTTGGGAGAAAGAACTTCCATCCTATGGGCAATTTGCTAAAAACTTCAGAATTAATAAGAATGGCTCTAGCATAATTTTCTGTAACAAAACCTCTATTATAACAGAAATGGCAATACAATGAAAGTCCTACTATATTATAACTGAAACAGGATAATTATAGAAATACTTGCATGAGAACTGCATGTTCAACAGAACCATTGAAAATCATTCTTCTTAGACTGAAAATAAGTCTTATGGGTATAGAAGAACTCTTGAGTGAGATCTGAAATGGAAAACAAGGTGTTCACTTCAATTTTGTTGAATAATATTTCATTGTGTGTATATATCACAATTTGTTCATCCATCCATCTTTTGTTTCTGATTTTTGGCTCTTACAAATAAAACTGGTACGAATTGCCACATATACATCTTTATATTGATACATGCTTTATTTATCTTGGGAAAATACCTACTAGTAGAACAGCTGGATCATATGGTCAGTGTATGTTTAACTTTTAAGAAACTGCCAAACTGTTGTCCAAAGTGACTTTATCATTTCACATCCCCACCAGCAGTATATGAGAGTTCCAGGTGCTCTAGATCTTTGTCAACATTTGATAGGGTCAATCTCTTTAATTTCAGCCATCCTAATAAATATGTAGTGCTGTTTCATTGTGGTTTTAATCTATACTTTTCTAACAACTAATGATGTTGAGCATTTTTTCATGCATTTATTTGCTATTTGTAGATCTTCTTTGGTAAAGTTGTTAGTTTTCTTATTGAGTTTTGAGTATTCTTTTTTTTTTTCTTTTTCTTTAGAAAGGGAGGCGGGGAAGGAAGGGCAGTGGGAGGAGAGATAGAGTCTTAAGCAGGCTCCATGCCCAGCCGGAGCCTGAACTGGGGATCAGTCTCACAACCCGGAGATCATGACCTGAGCTGAAATCAAGAATCAGATGCTTAACTGACAGAGCCATGCAGAAGCCCCTTGAGTACTCTTCATATATGCTGGATACAAGTCATTGGTCAGATACATGTTTTGCAAAATATTTCCCCTAGCGGGTGCTTTTGTCTTTTTATTTTCGGCACATATTTTTTTAAACAATAGAAATTTTTAATTTAAGTTTTTAATTTAATTGATACAAAATGTATCAATTTGTTCTTTTCTGAATCATTCTTTTGGTCTCATATGCATGAAATCTTTGCCTAACCCAAGGTCATAAAATTTTTCTCCTATATTTTCTTCTCTATGTTTTATAATTTTAGGTTTTACATTGAGGTTTATGACACATTTGAGGTAAATTTTTGTACATGGTATAAGATATGGGTGAAAGTTCATTTCAAATGGATATCCAACTGAACTGTTTATAACTTTGATAAACATTACCAGATTGTTCTTTGTAAGTGTATACCATTTTACACATCTAGGAGCAATGTATGAGCGTGTCTCTTATAGTCGCATATAACACTTATCTACTGGGAAAAAGTAGTATCTTCATCTACTGCTAAATTGCTTTTTAAAATTATAAGTGATATTGAGCATCATTTCATATATTTTAATTACTTTTATTTTTTTAAGTAATATCTATGCCCAATGCCGAACTCATGACCCTGAGATCAAGAGTCACATGCTCGGCCAACTGAGCCAGGAAGGTGCCCCCATATCATATATTTTAGAGCTATTTGCATTTCTGTGAACTATTTCCTCTTTTTTATTTTCTATTGGGTTGTTGGTCATTTTTCTGTTTCAGGAAATTAAAGTGTTGAATTCTATTTGATTGCTTTAAAAAAATACCTTTGAGAGTGTAACACATAAACACTGAGTTTATAAAAAAATTGAATTTTTAATACAAAATAGTGTTTTTAAAGCAAGTCTCATAATACTCTATTAGAAAACTATTGCTGTGTCAAATGTGGTACTTTAAGTTTCCTAACTCATCAAAGATAATTTTTAATCATACACACTGACTAGATGAGCATTTGAAAAGTCCGGAGACATGGTGAGGCCATATAAATAAGCTGTTTTGACTTAAATAGACTAAATGTTTTATTTTCTTTTACTGTCTATTTTTGCAAAACAAGACCACATAAACAAACATTTGGCTTCAGTCAATAAAACATTCTGTCTTCAACAGAAGAATTTCCTACAGTGGCTTTCATTGGCAACATCAGTGCTATATAGCAAAAGTGTCATCTATGGGGGTTTGGTCCCTCAACGTCAACAGGCAAAAATAAGATTTATGATATTGAAACTTAAAGATAATTGTTCCTTGGACAGCTCTTGGTGGATGAGTTTTAAATAAAGAAGAGCTTACTTAATAAATGCCATAAATTGTCCTTTTATTAAAGCAGATACTAAACCTCAACAGATGCTGTTAGAATGAATAACTGAAGCCCTTTCTTCTAAACCAAAGTTACTACTCTCAGTGACTGTGAAAACTTTTCCTCAACATCTAAAAACCAGAAAAACAAAAACAACCTCCCCCACCACCACCACCACCCCCGCCAAAACTCAATTTATTTCTATAAATCCACCAACATTCCAAGGGACTCACTTGAGAAACAATGATTTAATTATTTGAGCATGAATAGAAAATACTCCATCTACTGTGACAAATCATGGTAAATTTAACAGCAATTATCATGGTTATGAAAAACAATTTTGTGAGTTACAAAGTTCTGCCCAAATCTCTTGGACAGTTAGAGAAAGGGCCTGAAAAATTTTAGCATTTTCACGTTCAAATAGCTATTTTCAGATATACCCAAAGACTTGGTTATCCCCCGAAGAGCTTTAATTTTACCAAGTTAGGAAATACTCAAGATTTATGTTCTTTTCTTTGTGTATGTCTCTCTAGTTTCCAACAAACTTTTATTCTTTTGCATGGTTGCACATTTTAATTGTCCAAGCAGGAAAGAAACCAGAGTTGACTCTGACCACATACTAATTAATGCTTATCTGCCCTGCCCAAGGAACAATCTAAATCGGGTTTGGAAATAAGGCATTAGTTCCTCACACATCATGGCCATAAAATGCCCGCAGGGGCTGTTCCTGCGTGAAGAAGCTGCTTGCTGGAGACCTGTTTTCAGCACTGATGGCTTCTGGAGGACGGTGGGCTGCACGCTCAAGGTAGTAAAGTGGGGCTAGGTGTGATCTGCCAGGGGCATTTCAGCAGAAGACAGACCTGGAATGATAACTGCAAATCTTTACAGGTTTCTGTAATGTCGATAACTGTCCAAGGAAGAGAGTAAGACAAGCCGCAGAGACCACAACACAAGGCAGTGATGTGGCCTCTGAGCATCGGATGCAGTGATCCCATTGGCCTCTTTCTCCTTAAAAGCCTCTTCTTCCTTGTCCTTAGTATCTTGATCCTGGGGCTTATCTCCCCTATTTGCCCAAGTGGCTCTTCCCCACCAGTTTCTTCAGTGGGACGCTTTGTTTCTGTATACCTTTCCACAGGACAGAGACTCATCAGACTTGATTCTTACTTTTATTCCTTTTTCCTTTTTCCCTGGAGTGTTTATGCAAATGCTTGGCTTCAACTGCTAACTCTAAGCTACTGATTTCAACCTGACAATCCTGTCTCCTCACCAGAGCCCCCAGTGCCTGTTGGTCATTCCACCTGAGGGCCCAGCTCTCACCTGAACTCAATACATCGAAACAAATGTAGACACTTTTCAATAGTGTGGCCACCCAGCACCTGCCTTACATAAGCCTGCATGCTGGGTGCCGGAGATCGTCAGTGGAGAAGGTAGATGCGGACTCAAGCTTTTGAAGCTCAGTGTCCAGCAGGAGAAATAGGCATTGAGCAAGTTGTCCTGCAATAATTATTCTAATTGTGATAGTTAAAGGTAAAAGGTTGTATGACCTAGCCTACTTGGGGCATTTGGGGACACTCCTGTAGGAGCAAACTATTTCAGGCTTTATGGTCCTTTTGTAAGACAGTTTCCTGCCCTGTATTCTTTGGAGAAGTTTCAGAACACTTTAGGGTTGCCCCTTCTGATTCATTCTTGCAAATGGATTTCTTCCTGCAGCCTTGAAAAATCAAACTCTCTGAATTAACAGATTTAACAAAAAGCTTCTTGGAAGAAACTTTAAATTTGGAGGCTGAAAACATTTATAAAAAGTAAGACCTGTTCTGTGTTCAGTAACCATGAAAATGTGTCCTTGTAAAATTCTAACAAGAGACTCCCTTTAAACATATCTGTATCTCAAGGAGTGTAAGGTTTATTTTATGAGAGTTCTTAATGTTAACTGGTTATCATTAGATAATCATATTCAAATGAACACCTGTAACTCTAGAAGAAACGTAAATTACCATTTTCCTTATTAGATAAAAGAATCTTAGAATTTCTTTTTTCTTTTTTTTTTTTTAAAGATTTTATTTATTTATTTGACAGAGAGAGACACAGCGAGAGAGGGAACACAAGCAGGGGGAGTGGGAGAGGGAGAAGCAGGCTTCCTGCCAAGCAGGGAGCCCGATGTGGGGCTCGATCCCAGGATCCTGGGATCATGACCTGAGCTGAAGGCAGACGCTTAACGACTGAGCCACTCAGGTGCCCCAAGAATCTTAGAATTTCATCTTTGTCCATTCTCTATGCATAAAGTCCTATTGGAATATTTACTTATTTATTTATTTTTTTTATTATTTTAAGAGAGAGAAAGAGAGGGGAGGGGGGAGGGGCAGATGGAGAGAATCTCCAGCGGACTCTGTGCTGAGCGCAGAGCCCGACGCCGCGCTCTATCTCATGACTCAGGAGATCATGACCTAAGCCGAAACCAAGAACTGATGCTCAACCAACTGAGCCACCCAGTCACCCCTAGAATAGTTATTTAAAAGCAATGCAAAGATATTTACAGGACACTTCCATGAGGACGTAACATTTTAGATAAGCCATGAGGGATAAATAAGAGTTTGACCAAGTAAAGATGAAGTTAAGATATATGTGTATATATAATTAAAAACTTCAAGGAAAAGAAGAGCATAGTGGGTTAGGATGGTTCAGGAAAGGCCATGTGATTGAATTATAGTGAATGTGGAACCCTGTTAGTCATATGAGCTATGTAAGTAATTTTAAATTATTACTGGACAGCTGGGAGACACCTCTTGGAATGCTACTCTGGGTAGCTTACGCGAGAAAATAGAACTAGAGAGCTTAAAACCATCATTACCAAATTATTATCATCACCACAAACATTATCAGTAGATGCATTCTGAGTGCTAAGCACTACATTATTACATACATTATCTTTAATTTTCACCAACCATATATCATAGATCAAAGTATCATTTTAAAGATCAGAATACTGAGACTCAGAGGTATTTGAGAAGGGCTGGTTGAGGAAGTGACATCTCACTTGGCACCTCAAGACTAAGTGTGAGCTAAGAAAAGAGGCACAGAGGAATATTCCGGGCAAAGAGAATGGCACAAATGGTTTCAGTGGGAATTTCGCAAGACCAGATTAATGTTTTATAAAGTGCATTTTAGCTTCAGAATGGGGCATGACTGGAAATAGGGAGACAAAGTAGGAGAGTGTTGCATTATCCCGGGTAAAAGAGGATAGTATACTGAACTACCAATAATGGCAGAAGGAAAGTGAAAGTTGAAAAGATTTCAGAAATATTAGGAAATACAACAGGTTGTCAGCACTGTCCAAAAGACCCCTATGGTGTGAAGGAAATGTTCTATAATTTGCACTAACCAATAGGGTAGCCACTAGTTATATGTGGCCATTGAGCTTTTGAAATGTAACTAATGCAACTGAGAAACTGCATTTTAAATTTTATTTAATATTAATTAACTTTAAATAGCCACTTGTGACTTAAGGCCACTCTATTGGACAGGGTAGGATTAGAACACTTTAGCTTCCTATCCTTTTACATATCCTCTAATTACAAGGTCTTTTAAGATAACCTCACTCTGTCTATCTAAATTTGCATGCTTCCTCTCTGGGGTGTTGGGTCTTCTCAATACCCTACAAAAATATGCGAGATCTATTTTTACTTCTAGAGTTGCTCATATTTCCACCCTCACCTATATTGCTATGTCTTCTTCTTTTCAAGTGCCATTTTTCCAGGGAAGTTTTAATGGTTATTCTTTCTCATTAATATGTCCTCCCTTGAGCATCAGTCATGTTGGCCTATACCCAGGACCTCATGACAAGTCACTGCTTATTTCTGGCTCTTTCATATCTTTTATTGATGTGATGAGTTGATGCTGATCTCAAATTAAGTAAAGATGCCTGAAAGCAAGGAACATATTCTTCATATTTCCTATATTTATTTCTCTACCTGTTTACTATGTAGATGGCAAAGGCATTGGTTTTTTGGGGGGTTTTTTTGTTTTTTTTTAGAGAGAGAGAGAGAGAGAATCTTAAGCAAGCTCCATGCCCAGCACGGAGCCCCATGTGGGACTCGATCTCATAATCCTGAGATCGAGACCTGAACTGAAATTAAGAGTTAGACACTTAACCGACTGAATCCCAGGTGCCCCTCACAGTCATTCTTGAAGACAAATTCTTGCTTACTACTGTGATTCTACTCATTACAAAGCATGCTATGAGATTTCTGGTTCCTTATTTAGATTTATTTTTTTCAAACAAAACAAATTTAAAGTGGTGAAAAAACTAGATTGGTGTTTGTTTTTTCTAAATGAGAGATATTTGAGCCTTACCCGAATTTTTTTAGTGGGTAGTCCCCAAAGATGACTGCTGTCAATTCCTTCCCTCCCAATGTGTGCATGCTGCTCCATCCTTTGTGTCACTCAGCTACCTCCCCTGCTCCCTTTGAACCTGGGCTGGCCTCATGACTTGCTTTTGCAAATAGAAATGTGCTAGTTCCAGGACTAGCCTGTCAGAACCCTGGCAGCTTCCACTTTGGCTATAGGAAAGCCAGTCACCATGCTGTGCAGTTTGGGCTAGACTACCGAATGAGGAGAAACCACAAGAGCAGCCCCATGGAGGAAGGGCACTGAGCTGCCAGCCATGGTAATGAAGCCTTCTTGGGTTTTCCAGGCCAGCCAGCCTCTAGCTGAATGCAGCCCATGTGCATGACCCAAACTGACACGACGTGGAGCAGAACTGCCTGACTGAGGCCTACCCTAATTGCTGACCTACAGAAGCATGAAAACTAGGACAACCACTGTTGTTTTGAGTGGTTGAGTTTTGGACTGGCTTGTTACACAGCAGTAAATAACTGAAATACTATCATTTAAAAAGTAGAAGATTCCATCATAGTAAGATAACTAACCCCAGTTTGATCACTTTCCTGATCCAACCCTCCCTTCACCCCCAAGTTTAGGGCATCTCTTTAAGGACTAGGCAATGTATGAGTCAAATTACTTTGTGAAAATGGAAAACCAAATATTATCCAAACCAACCTGAGACTTTCAACACAGAATTTGAAACGTGTTCTTCTGTGTGTTTATTTTTTTTTAATTTTAATTTTTTAAAGATTTTATTTATTTATTCATGAGAGACAGAGAGAGAGAGAGAGGCAGAGGGAGAAGCAGGCTCCCAAGGAGCAGGGAGCCCGATGCGGGACTCGATCCCAGGACGCTGGAATCATGACCTGAGCTGAAGGCAGACGCTTAACCATCTGAGCCATCCAGGCGCCCTTCTGTGTGTTTAAATATTAAGTGTGACTGTTGGTGGGAATGAAGCTGGTGCAGCCACTCTGGAAAACAGTATGGAGGTTCTTCAAGAAGTTTAAAAATAGAGCTACCCTATGACTCAGCAATTGCACTACTGGGTATTTACCCCAAAGATACAGATGTAGTGAAAAGGAGGGCACCTGCACCCCAATGTCCATAGCAGCAATGTCCGCAATAGCCACACTGTGGGAAGAGCTGAGATGCCCTTCAACAGATGAATAGATAAAGGAGATGTGGTTCATATATACAATGGAATATTTCTCAGCCATCAGAAAGGATGAATACCCAACTTTTACATCAACATGGATGGAACTGGAGGGTATTATGCTAAATGAAATAAGTCAGAGAGAGACTATCATATGGTTTCACTCATATGTGGAATATAAGAAACGGCGCAGAGGATCATAGGGGAAGGGAGGGAAAACTGAATGGGAAGTCATCAGAGAGGGAGACAAACCATGAGAGACTCTTAACTCTAGGAAACAAACTGAGGGTTGCTGGAGAAGAGGTGGGTGGGGGATGGGGTAACTGGGTGATGGGCATTAAGGAGGGCATGTGATGTGATGAGCACAGTTGGTGTTGTACGCAACTGATAAATTATTGAACACTACATTGAAAACTAAGTATGTACTATATGTTGGCTAATTGAGTTTAAATAAAAAAAGAAAAAAAAAGAAAAAATATTAACTGTGAAATTCTGAAATTGAAAGTATCCTGTATTCTAAGTGCTCTCTTGAGTGTAAAATTTATTTATCAAACACAGGGAAAAATTTTTGCTTGGGGGGCGCTTGGGTGGCTCAGTTGGTTAAACATCTGCCTTCGGCTCAGGTCATGATCCCAGGGTCCTGGGATTGAGGAGGCCCACACGGGGTTCCTTGTTCAGTGGGGAGTCTGCTTCTTCCTCTCCCTTTGCCCCTCATCCCCGCCCCCCACTTGTGTGTGCTCTCTTTGTCAAATAAATAAATAAAACCTTAAAAAAAATTTTGTTTTGTTTGAGAATAGGTTTACTTAAATAATTATCCAAGATCCCTTGTAAAGGTGTTACTTGCCTGAAATATTGGGTTTAATGTTTCTGGACACTTATTCATGACGTATTTTAATTTTGTATTATTTGTAAGATTTTAAAAGTGGTATTTTTCTAAGTGCCTTAACCATTGAAAAGGTGATATTTATAAGATTGGTGAGATATTGATCTTTAGTCACAAAGGTAACTTCAAGTTAAAGATGGTAATATTGTCTTAATGTCTGAAATAATTTGAATTATCTGCAGATTTGAATAACTTTGAGTAAATCATCTTCAAATCATTAGCAGGTCAGAGAAAAGGTAGGTACTCAGAGAACACATTTTGGCCTCTCATCATAATGTCTTCCCTGAGCTGCCATTTTTCCATAATTAGTTAGTCAATTCTTTGCTATTATATGTTTATTTTTTAAGCTGTACTTTCATAGAGCAGGTCAAGTGGCCAAAGTGATTACACAGTTATCCACATAGGTTAAGTGATGACATAGCTATCTATTTTCTTGAGTTTCCCAAGGACATTTTGAAGGTGAGCACGTAGTAATGCTTGTATTTTTTTTTAAGATTTAATTTATTTATTTGAGAGAGAGAGAGAGCATTAACTGGGGGAGGAGTAGAGGGAGAAGGACAAGCAGACTCCGCGCTGAGCTCAGAGCCTGACCCTGAGCTCATGACCTGAGCCAAAATCAAGAACTGGACGGTTAACTGACTGAGCCACCCAGGCGCCCCATTAATGCTGGTATTTCTGACTTACCCTGGGTGGAATAGTTTGTTGAGTCTGATGGAGCAAATTTTCCACTTAGCTATTGGGTCAAGAACTGCTCCGTCCAGTACTTCTATGAGAGATGGTACACCACCTGCTGGATGAGGTAAATGAACTTTGTCTTATTATTATGAAAATATGCTCTTTCAGGCTAGCTGATTCTTTTTATGCTATTTTATAAATAAATGCTTCTTTTTTTTTAAGATTTTTATTTATTTATTCATGAGAAAGAGAGAGAGAGAGAGAGAGAGAGAGGCAGAGGGAGAAGCAGGCTCCCAAGGAGCAGGGAGCCCGATGTGGGACTCGATCCCAGGACCCTGGGATCATGACCTGAGCCGAAGGCAGATGCTTAACCATCTGAGCCACCCAGGCACCCCTAAATAAATGCTTCTTAAAAATAAGGTACAATGACAATTTAATTTACAAACTGAGGTCTTCCCTAATTTTGTAGAATAATGAAATCCCAGAAATGAAAAGAACTTAATGATTCATTCAGTAATATCTCTATGCAGTCATGCATCTCGTTGCCAGAATGAGCTTTACCTCCTAGATCTAGCCCAGTGCCTAGCACATAGTAAATATTCAACTAATGTTTACTGAATCACTGACGTGGTGAATAATGGCTGCTTACAAATTTTAGTAAATGAAATTTACCTTTGGCTTTTAGCAATTCTAAAGTCATTCATATTATTTAAATGCATTTCAGTAAATATAAGCTTTTTATTAAAAATTCTCCACAATAAAAAGTTGAAGGAAATAGACATGCCATAATTCATGATATTAGGTTATTAAAATCATTTTTAAAAATTGTAGTTCTTTATGTACTGTGCTGACTGTATTAATAGAGTTTGAATATACTTTAAAAGTTTTGTCATTTAAAGCTTACTTCAGTATGATGAATTTACAAGTACTGAACTTGAAAAAAATTAGCAAAATTGAAATAATTAGTGTTATCATCATGCATTAGTTTTCTTAGGGCTGCTGTTAACAAATTACCACAAACCAGTTGACTTAAAACAATAGAAATTTATTCTCTCACGGTTTTGGGATCAAGGTGTTGGCAGGACCATGCTCTTCCCAAAGGCTCTAGGGAAGATTCCTTCCCTAACTCTTCTAGCTTCTGGTGTTTACCAACAATCCTTGACATCCCTTGGTTTGTGGCAGCATAATTCCAATCTCTGTCTCTGTCTTTACATGGCTTTCTTCCCTGTGTGGCTGTGTGTCTCCAAATCTTTCTCTTTTAAGGACACCAGTCCATTACTGATAGACATTAAAGAAGACCTAAATAAATGGAAAGACATATAATGTTCATGGATCAGAAGACTAATCTTATCTACTCTTCTTTAAGTGGTCTATTGAATCAATGGAATCCCAATCAAAATCTTGATAAGATTTTTTTTGGTAGACATTGCCCAGCTGATTCTAAAATTTACATGGAAATGCGAAGAATCAAAAATGACCAGAATCAAAAATGACAAAAGAATTTTTAAAAAGATCAAAGTTGGAGAAGTTATACTACCTGATTTCAAGTTATTTTAAAAGCTGTAGTAATTGAGACTGTGGTATTGGTTTAAAGAAACACAGATCAATGAAATAGGATAGAGTGAAAAAAACGGACTCATTTATGATGAATTGATTTTTGACAAAAGGACAAAGACGAGTCATGGAGAAAGGTTGGTCTTTTTAACAAAGGTGCTAGAAAAATTTGATCTTGATGTGCAGAGAAGAGAACTTTGATAAAAAACAAATTAATCATAGGCTTAAATGCAAAACCTTAAAGTATAAAACTTCTAGAAGAAAACATATAAGATCATTTTTATGGCCTCAGATTAGGCAAAGATTTCTTTGATTCAACACCAACTTATAATCAATAATAGGTAAAGTTGAATAACTGGATTCATCAAAATTAGGAACTTTAACTCTTTGGTAGACTATTAAGAAAATGAAAATACAAGGCACAGGCTGGCAGAACTTATTTTATAAACTATGTGATAAAGGACTCGTATACAGAATATATAAAGAACTCTAAAAACTAAGGAATAATAAAACTAATAACCCAATAAAAATGGGCAAAAGATTTGAATAGACACTTTACCAAAGAAGATACACAGCAAATAAGCACATATAAATGTCATTAATCCACACTGAGACCCATAATGACAACATTATTAGTCATTAACCTACTCTCAACATACCTATTGGATTGGCTAAAGTTTAAAAGAGTAACAAAATAAGTGCTGATGAGGATATGAAGCAACTGAAACTCATATAATGCTGTGGGAATGGAAAATAGTAAAACTATTTTGGAAAATATTTTAATAGTTTCTTAAAAAGCTAAACATTCACATTCCTTATGGCCCAGCTATTCCACTTCTAGTATTTACCCAAAAGTAATGAAAGCATATGTCCACATAAAGATGCATAAATGTTCATAGCAGTTTTATTTGTAATAGCTCAAACCTGGAAGAAATTAAATGTCCACTGACGTGAATGGATAAACAATTTGTGGCATATCTATACAATGGAATACTAGTCAACAACAAAAAAGAAATGCACTATTGATGTGCTCAACAATGTGGGGATAAATCTCAAAAGAATTTTGCTTAGTGGAAGAAGCCACACAAAAAAGAGTACATGTTATATGATTCCATACATACGTAATTACAGAAAATGCAAACTTCTCTACAGTGATACAAAGAAGACCAGGGGTTGTCTGGAGGGTTGTTTTTAGTGGCGAAAGGAGGGACTGAGAAAACTTGTGGGGTGATGGAATGGCTGATTATTTTGATTAGGGTGATGGCTTCATAGGAGTATATATGTATCAAAATTTATTAAATGGCACACTTTAAATATGTGCAGTTTATTACATATCAATTGTAGCTCAATAAACTGGAAAAATTAAGAAGTAAAGGATTTATTAGCTGGGTACTATTTTAAAGTTCTCAACTTTTATTTCTTCATAGGCTTCTATGAAATAACCTTAGAAAAATACACGTAGGTCTAGTCCCCCAAATTAATTTTGGGCAGCATAAGAGTAATGTCTGGAGTTGTAGGACATTTCCAAAGAGTAATAAACTACAGGTTAATCAGCGACGGAAAAAAAAGAAACAGAGAACCTCTGGATTTAAGGGATGACAAGGGATGGGCTAGGAGATCAGGAAAGGAAACCAAGGATGAAATACGGGGAGGATCTTGGCAGGGGAAGAGGCACGACGGTGCCTACACGTCCTCACCGGCAACTCTACAGATTCTCCAGGCAGGTGGCTCCAAGCGGATTAAAATGTTACAACGTACGACAGGTTCTCAACCACGAAAACCTCTCGGAGTTAGTCCTGCCGGCTGGAAACTCCGCGGTTGGCGCGTTAAGAGAAGGCGGACGGACACCGGTCGGAGCTCCACGCTTCTAGGCGGAGCTCCGCGTCCGGGTCTCGGTCGCCCCCTGCTGGCTAGCGCCTGGGGACCCGCAGGCGCACGGGTGAGGCCGGAGGCACGGTGCCGCCAATAAGGTCGCTGCAATGGAGGGGAGTCGCGGGGACCTCCCCAGACGTTGGCCGCCTCGGCATCCTGACACCAGTATGACTGCCCCAGAATCCAGTTTCCCAAATGCGGAGCTCACTCCGGCTCCTCTCTGCTTCCGTCCGTCCAGTTTCATTCGGGTCTCAGCGGTGGGAGTCGGCGTAAGGGAGCTGCGTTAAATGGTTGTGACCTCCAGGTTTCAGGGCAGAACTTCCAAGCATTTGGAAGCGAGGGGCCGCAGAAGAGTACTGACTATAGGAGGGCTGTCACAATTAGACCCCCACATTTCGAGGAACTGAGGGAAGAGGGAAACCAAATGGTCCCCTTAAGCCCCTTAAGATTGCTAGCTTCCTCTTAAGGCTGACCTCAGACTGGAAACAATGCTGTTAATGAGAGCTAAGCTTGGCTCTTGTCTTACTGTGTTCTTTGCTTTAAGGGCACAGGTGAAGCTATATGGAAAACTCTTTTCAAATAGTCCCCCTCCCTCCACATTAGAGTCCCTCCTGTTCCCGCCTTGTCCCAGATCTTGATCCGTCACTTTACCACCGCATACGGAACACTGTCCTCATGTCCCATTGTCCCCAACCTTCAGATGGCCGAGAGTGGGCAGTCCAGAAACGGGGACCCGGCTCACCTGCCCGAAGGCAAGGTGGGAGGGACTTCCATGGGCTTCGGTGAGGACCGGCGCGGGGTGAGGAGGGACGGACCTACGATGGCGGGGAGTCAGGAACAGGCAAAGGCGCCCACACCTCCAGCTTCCAGCCCAGGCAAGCGAACTGCGTGACATTCCCGTCCACACCTGATTGACAGGAGGAGGGAGTCGCGGCCCAGGAGGCGGGAGTGGGTGTGTAGAGGCGGAGACAAAATCCCAGCCGCGCGCCCAGCCGGCCAGGGCTTGCTCTCCTAGACGGTTGGGGTCTGGGTCTCGTGCCCCCTACCTCCTCAGAGCCTGGCACCCAGAACCTGGCAAGGATCACGAAGTTATCCCCTGCTGGGGCTGCTGCCTGCAAGGAGGGGGCAGGGAAGCCGGGAGCCCCGTGCGCCACTTCCCCGGCGGCCTCGGCCTGGGCCAGGACTGGCTCGCGGTTCCCTCGCGGCTTTGCTCGGGTCCGCCTCCCCCTCTCTCTCCCCCACCCTTCCCGCGAGCTGCCTCCGCCCTCCTTCCTCTGCCTCCACCCTCAACCCCCATCCCCGGCTGTCGAGAGCTGAGCTCTGAGACCTTAGTCTGCCCGAGCTCTGGATGTGGGCGCCGGACAAGTCCGCGGCGCCTCCACCCAAGATGGACAGCCGCTACACCAGCACTGCGGGCATCGGGGACTTGAACCAGCTGAGCGCGGCCATCCCGGCCACGCGGGTGGAGGTGTCCGTGTCCTGCAGGTGAGGACGCAGCCCTTCCCCTCCCTCCTCCTGCTCTCCCATCTGCCTGGTGGGTAGCGCTTGCCAAGCGCTCGGGGTACCCCGAGGCTTTGCTGGGGTGAGAAGTTGCGAGACGAGTGGGAAACACCCCAGTTGTGGGTCTGAGTCACCCCCCCCCCCCCCCAGCTCCAGTGACACAGAGCGGAGAGCGCGAACTGGAAGCGAGTGGTGGGCTACGGAACTTGAGACTTTTAATTTTCTTTCTGGGAAATGCAGTAAAAGTTGGCTGGGCTGTGACTCAGCGGCGGGAACCCCGGCCGCCGCCCACTTTGCAAGCCCTTTTTACGCCCCAAACCCGAGCTGTGTAGTTGGGTGATGACGGGAATCAAAGGGGACAGCATTGCCAAAAGCGCTTGTGACCAATGCACGCAGTGGCCCGGGACTCCCTTCGCTAGGCGTGTGCAAACCTGCTATTGCTACAGTTGGCTCCAAACCTCGCAGCTTCCTCCCCACCCACTTCCTGGAGCCATCCAGCTTGCTTCCCCCCACCCCTCCCCGGGCTTCTTGCCTTATGCCTGATAGGTAGAGATTTCGGCTCCAGCTCTCTTTGCAGACAAATGTGTGCCTTACCTAAAATCTGGGAAGTCACGACTTTCTGCCTGCAAATAGACGCAGTTTGAGTGCTTGTAACAGCTGCCCAAGGACTGTAAATTTCAAATCCTTTGCCTGACGTTGTTTGGGTCAGTTTTCCTGTAAATAAAGCCGCATAATTGCTGTATCGCATAAGATTTTGAGAAGGAGATGGGGCGGACTATACTAAATTGATAATGGCAACAGGAGAGGGAGAATTTGCATCGTATCGACTCTGGAGCCCACTCCCTTGTTTGCATACTAGGATCTCTCAGTGGAAAACTCTCTTCTCTCCTGACCACTTTGGCCCCAAGGTTGTTTTCAATGCCCTAAATTGCCACCCCCTCGCATTCCTTTCCTTAGCAAAATTTGCCTTGAAGGAATCTAACAAACCTGGAGAATCTTGGATGTAAATAAACCCTGAAACTTACAATTCTGTCACCCCAGGAGTATTCGGTTTTGCATTTTCACAAGACTGGGTCTAAAGCCAAAGAAATGGATTTTCTTTTTTTGTGGAAATTCAAGCACCAACAACCAGTAGAAGTGTTAATTAGGGGATAGGGAATAGCCTTCAGCTATCCCTGAAACTATACCCCGTGATTGCTAGCTTCCTCTTAAGGCTGACCTCAGACTGTGGAAACAATGCTGTTAATGAGAGCTAAGCTTGGCTCTTGCCTTATTGTGTTCTTTGCTTTAAGGGAACAGGTGAAGCTATATGGAAAACTCTTTTCAGACATTAATTTCTAGGCCCTTTTCTTTTCTCTGAAGCTGCCTTTGCTCAAGGGAGGTTATTAGTATACACACATAATGCAAGGCCAAAAGTCCTTCAATAAAAGCATTTTCTAGAGTTCTTCTCCTCTGCTGAACATCCTACAAAGCCTGCATGGCATGTGGCCTGTGCCTGGAATGAATATTAAAATGTTATAAATTAAATCCAAATTTCCCAAAACTCTTTAGGACTGATAGGGAAATGATACCTTCACGGGTCTGTCTGCCCATGGGATCCACAGTTAACCACTCGTGTGTGTGTGTGTGTGTGTGCGCGTGTGTGCGCGCACGCACGCGCGTAGGGAATCTTCTAGTTAATTGGCTTTAAGCCAGTTTGTTTAAACTTGGTACCGCAGGCCCTGGACATCCCCTTGTTCTAGCCTTTTCTTCATATCATTGATTTGGTGTCTTGTTTTTTTAATTTTTAAGTTTTCAGGGGTGCCTGGGTGGCTCAGTCGGTTAAGCGGCTGCCTTCGGCTCAGGTCATGATCCTGGGGTCCTGGGATCGAGCCTCACGTATGGCTCCTTGCTTAGTGGAGAGCCTGCTTCTCCCGCTCCTTCTGCCTGCCACTCTGCGTACTTGTGCTCTCTCTCTCTCTGTCAAATAAATAAAATCTTTAAAAAAATAATAATAATTTTTAAGTTTTCAAATGAAAAAACAATCCTGAAATAGAACCCAAGTATTTAGAGTACTTACATTGTTGGGAATTGAATCTTGTAAACATAGATGGTGTCCTTTGGGCTTTGGCATAAGAGACCCGGTTACAGATTCTGGCTCTGTGACTTACGTTGTTACCTTGGAGTTGTTACTTAAGCTGAGCTTCCTCATCTCTAAAATGAGGAAAATTACGGTATTTATCTCATATAGAATGGTATCAGAGTTTGATAAGATGATGTCAGAAAAATGCCTACACACTGTAGGACACAAAAGAAAGTGTTAAAATATGTTAGCTATTATGATATTGGAAATAGTATTTACTGAATAAATGTATTATATATGCTTCAGTTTGGAATTCTGTAAATAGTCCTTCCCTTTTGTACTTCAGTAAATTGTTAAAGAAGACAGGGATAGAGGCAGCTTGGGGATACCTGTTCTCTTTCTTCTTTGATGAGTATAAAGAGCTTATATTCTAGGATGTTTTGGGGGGCATTTCACTTAGCAACAAGGCTCAATTGTAGGCCCCTCAGTCTTAACTATGGGCAAGCAGAGCAAGGAATTTCCTTTGCCTTTCTATGTTAGAGACAATAGATGCTTCTGCAGCTTTGGTGACACTTAAAAAACAACTCAGGAATGGAATCCCTTTTGATAACCTCCTTTCTTTGTCCCCAGTCTGAGACCTTTAAAAATCTTTATGATGTTTTTATCTTCATTTTGGGGGAGGTGAGAAAATCAACAATTGAAGCTTGAAGCTTCAATATTATAATTCATGGAGATCATTTAGTCTATTCACTCACCAAGTGTTTAGTGTCTTTTATATGTTTAGCATTATGCCCTGCTCCATGACACATGCAAGAGAAGTTCTCTGAAAATGTAAAGTCTGGTTGGGAGATGGGTATTCCATAATACATAATCACGTAGGACTACATCCGAAGATGAGGATCATGCACGGAGAGGGACGAGATCACTGTGCAGTGGATTGCTTGGAATATTCTACAAGGAGGAGATGGGGCTTGAGGGGAGGTGAGATGGATGGGCATGGTTTGCATTAGAGAAGGGACAGTATGACATGGAGGTGGCCACAGACTTGGTGTGTTAGGGTGACAAGTCCACTCTTCTAGTTGTTTAGGTAGAGAAGCTCCTACTCTTCGACTTCCCTTTAACCCATTGTGTAGCTCTGGCATTCATTTTTCTTCATTATGTTACTTCATAGATTTTTAAAGTTAATTGGGTTACCTAATTAAAATGCCAAAAGCTGAAATGATACAACCTTAGAAACATAAAATAACATTTATGGCATTCCCATTGGATTCTGAAAACGGATGAATTAGAACAAGGTAAAACCAATGGGAAAAATAATACGTAGTAATCACCCATTTCCTTGGAACTTTGGTTTGGTGAACTATTTCTAACCCACAGTCTCGGTCATTTTCTCCAACTGAGAAGGTAGCTTATCCATTAAAAAAGCCGTGAGAGCCTTCTGTGTTTCTAGACTTTGTAAGTTAGCCACCACAGGTAACTTCTTTCGCAGCAGTAATCTTATAATGGCGATGAGACCAATTTTAAACACATTGAAGGAAGAATACAAAATGGGAGCACCTACTTTGTGCTAGGCGTTCTGTAAAGTCCCACCCGACCTGGGCATGACTCTTCTGCCTAATCTACCACCACTCCTCACATGAACACGTGACTGAACATAGTCTAACTAATATGTGCTTACTCTGTGCTAAAGCTGATGAGAGATAAATGTGGCTGCAGAACTTATCAGTGGTACTGTCCCCAAAGCATGTGCTGGTATCCTAGTGGACTGAGTCCTCTTTGCCTGTGTGGCTATGCACCTGCCCGTCTCTCTGCCCTGGACACCCCTTCCTCCCTATCCCCTTGTCGTTTTGATTAGCTGGTGCTCCTTCTTCAAGACTCAGGTCAAACACCATTTCTCTCAGGATTCCTCTCCCAAAGTGGTAGGTACCAGTATTAGAGTTCCATTATAACTCTTGGTTTCTGTATTCACCTTGAAGACAAGTTTTGTTCCTTTCATGCCCATGGTTTCTGAGCCTGGCATAGAATATGTAGTCAACAAATGTTGGATGCTGACATCCTCTGAATAAATCGTCTGGCACAGAGAGGGTTGCTTGCCTATTAAAATACAGACTTCTGGGTCCCCATGCCAGATCTGCTCTCAAAATCTCTGGGACTGGGGCCCAGGAATCTGGACTTTTCACAGGTTTATCATGTGCTGATAATACACATTAAAATGTTTACCTGTTTGATGAGGAAAGGACTGGCTGTAGTCACTCGATCTGGATTAGCAATACCTATCCTTCTCAGATACTGGAAGATACTTTCCAGGGATGTGTGCTGGATCTGACCCGAATGGGACTGAGACAGGAATCTGTGCACCAGTTGTTAAATAAAGCAATTATTAAACATTAAATCATATAAACCTAAAATTAAATACGTTATATTTTAAAACAAAGTTAAGACACTCTCAAAAGTTACCACTTCTTAGTGATTTTACTGCATTTTACTGTTCTCTATACTCTTTACTGTCACCTGTGCTCTATCTTTTTAATCGGCGAGCTGACAGTTTTCTGTGTCACATGCTGCTGCTCATCTTTTCCATCCCTGTTCAGGGACATCACATTGATAGGTTGAAGTTGGCCGTAGTGGGAATATTTACACCATGGAAAGTGGGAAATACTGCAAATCAGGGCTTGTTTTGTTGTTGTCTGCACTTAAGACATTCTGTGGGAATCAGTTGGCCCTATGGAAATACACTTTTATTATCTAGAACTTGTGTGCTCAGCTACACATACTTTATGTCAGTAAAATTTATAACATTATGTAAATACACACACGCACACACACACATCTCTGCATTCAGCATTTTCCTGGAGAGCTCATTGGTAAACATATGTTGCTTACATACACATGGCTGTTTATAGGCCTTTTGTAAAAGATTATACAAAGGAAAAAGTTTGCTGCTCTTGGACTGCCGCTTTTAGAAATGGCAACGTCAAGGTGTTGTGGTCTTGCTTCTCTGCTTGGAGTTAAGTGAGGCTTGTGGTTTCATAATCGGTGAAAGGTTGCGACAGCTCACAAATGTCCTGGGAATGAAACAGGCAGATAACTGAAGCTCTGTGTGCCTTTTCCTTTCTTCTCCTTTTCACGTGTTTCTTTCCACGTCTTCCTTATTCTCTCTTACTTTGAAGACTTTTTTTTTTTTTTTTTTTTTTCTGTTCCTCCATCCACTGGTGGCATGCCTATACTTTGCAAGTTTACATGTTACAGTTCCAGTTCCAGACCACCTGGGAAAGTGAATGGGTATTGCAAGAGAGAGAATCTGCTTGGTCCAGCGGGGATTGGCCCAGTTTGAAGCAGATGCGTTTGCTGTTCCGATTATCTATGGTGAAAGAAGGAAGGAGTTCAAACACAGCAGTGGGGGTTTCCACTCCAGTCCCCGTTGGTTTAGCTCTTAGACATACTCTACCCTTCTTTAAAAAGACAAGAAGTTTGGACTTAGTGTGTAAATAGGTTTCAAATGATGTTGTTAACTGAAAAATTAATAATGTTACTCTAAGCTAGGGGAAGCCAGAATGCTTGTTACCATGTTAATAACAGGTACACTGAGGGCCAAGTGTGGCACGGCCTTAACATCGTATTCTTCTGGCTCTGTAGTTCCTGAGGACTCGTGGTTCAAAAGTGTAGTGACCCCACGGTGCTTTTCTCAGCCTTGTGGGTTTGGCTCAGCCCCAGAGTTTCAGGAATATTTGTACGAGGGCTTTTCTGGACAGTGATCTTAAAGTCTCTACGTGGGGGAGTTGCAAAAGCCTTCCTCATGGTGGTGTTTCCACCAGTATTTTGGTCTGCCCTGTGGTGTTTCTTTCTTTCTTTCTTTTTTTTTTTTTTTGTAGCATTTGGGGCCTGGGTTGTTATAAAACAGCCCTGGGATGTGGAGAATGTGAGTCAGAAGCAATTCACAAAGCGAGGCTACGAGAGAGAGAGAGGGTGTAAACGGCTGTCCTCTTTTAGGTACTTTTCTGTGGCATAACAGACAGAAGCCTGCATTCCCTGTTTATGTTTACTCAAGGCAGGGAAGAAAAACAGTCCTTCTGAAAGGGGTTTTATTCAGTTGTTAGCCTGTTTTAGAACTAAAAACACTTGCTTATTTGAGCCAGTTTTACTTGGTCTTGAAGAGCACGGGTGTAGAACTAGACCAGTTCTACCTCTACTAGCTGTGAAGCCTTGGAAAGTTACTTCATCTCTCTGTTCCTCAATTTCCTCATCTGTAAAGTGGGGAGAATAATAGGCCCTATGTCTTTTATTTGTTTTGAGGGTTTAGTAAGTTAATACATCCATATGAGTGAAAATACTGCTTTTCATATTAGTTAAGCACTCAAAATTATAGATGGATATGCATACAAAATAAAAATCACCCACTGTTCCATCAAACCATGAACATTTAGTTCATTTCTCTCTTATTTATAACGTCACCTTTATAGTCCCTCTCTTTCCCTCATGTGTTCGCGTGTGTGCGTATGCTCACACACATTATATAAAGGGATCACACTATATTCTATACAATTTATCTTCCGTACCATTCGGTTTGTTTTATAGCATGTATATGTCACTGTCATTAGGTTTTGAGAAAAATAACCCTCCATGTCTGTGACGTAGTCTATTTTATGGGCATACTATATTTATTTAACTTAGCTCTTGTTTTCCAAAATTTATTTCAGAAAGTTACTATTCAGCATAATGCTAATGAGCATTCTTATTCACGAACACTTGACAACAGCTCTGATTATTTTTTTCCCGGGGATAGTTTTCTAGAGCTGAAGTTATTAATAAGCTATCTTCTCAAGGGGATTTTAATAGCTTATTTTGGTTGTTTCCCGCCCCCCCCTCTCCTCTTTAAATAAGCAGACTCAAGTCCTAAACTACTGGCTGCACCTTTCTAAATACTTTCATTCCCATGAGAAAGTTGCATTGAAAGATTAATGAGAATTTGGGGCAGCAGAGTATAGCAGCAAGAAAATGGAATTAGGAGTCAGACAGATGTCTTTAAATCCCATTTTTATCCCTTTTTGGAATGTTATTTCGGGTAACTTATTTCAACTTTTGGAATTTCATTTCCTAATCAGTAATACAGAAATGCCTTAAAAACCAAATTTATAGGATTATTGGAGAGGTAAATGAAATAAAGTCTATAAAGCGCCCAGGATTGTGCCTGTCACAAGAAAAGCAGTTAATAGCTGTTAGTCTTATCTCATTTTCTTATGAATATATTACTAGATGGAATAAAGCAACATAGAAGACAGGTACTGTATTTTGGACAGATTTATAATCAATTAGGGGAGTCATAGAAACATGAAATGCAAGGTGACATAAAACTTCATGTTCAAGGTGATAATGATAGCCCAGCTCATAATACCTAAAAGTGGTCAGAAGAGTGTGGATTTGGAAATGCATAGGACATTTCTCGGATTCTACTCCATGGCTCCCCCCACACCAAAACACACAATTAGACATGTGGACCCAATGGGATTTGACAGATAGAAAGTCGTGTTTAACAACAAAGTTTTAGAATGAAAGCGCATTCTGCCACATTCTTATGTCCTACCAATAAAATCAATGGACTGACATTTAGACAGTTCTTTCGTGTTGGACATGTGATAAAACATATCTGAGTAGATGACAACACAGGCTGAAAGAGGATGAAGCTTTTATCATCAACAATAAAGTGAGATGTATTTAAAGGGTGCCTTGCCCCAAGGGCCGTTGTTCACAGCCTGACGCGCAATACCTTAATGTTTCCAAACTTATGAGAACCATCAATGTTAATGCCTCTTCAGCCAGGGACACTAGCTCTTGGGTATTCTTGTTCAAGTTATGAGACATTTTGTCAAGTTTATTCTACAAAGAATAATACTCCAAACATTGAGGGAATTATCAGTTAACTTTGTGAAATTCTGAAGAAACAAAATATCAGTGATAGTCCCTGGGAAGTAAGTACTTCTGTTTATTGGTAGAACTATTCAATTATAAGCCGTACTAATGAAGTCAAGAAACAGGAAGGCTCTTGCCATTTGCTATATATTTTATTTAAAGTCGAAATCTAAATCTACGTGAGACAATGTGGAAAACACTTAACATCTGTTAATTCACTCAGTCCTCATAACAATTCTGTGAAACAGGTGATTTATGTCCTATTTTTAGGTGAGAAGATTGAGGTTCAGAGAGAGTTTAAGTAATTTGGCTTAAGTCACACACTTAGGGGGTGGCAAGCTTGAGTTCCCAATCCATATATGTCTAATTCTTAGGTATATACTTCTGTCCACCAGACATATTCTGGCATTCTTCCATAAGTTACATATTTCAGGCTTTAACGGTGGGATTCTTTTCTATCGGTATTGATGTGTCGGTGACTGAAGAGAAATAACAGAGCTGAGAGAAACAATTACAACAGACGATATCTATACCATCACAAAGGGGATACAGAATTCTTCAGTGCCTTTTCTGTCCCCCGTTGGTGAGAGCTGTGGGTAGAACAGTTCAGATTAGTGGCATAAACCTTAACCATTTGATGTTTAATTTCCAAGTATTGATTCTTACCTCTTTTCTGCTGCTGAGGGAAATTAAAGTAATGAAGCTGTGGGAAATTAAGTAATGAGCAGACTATTTAACTAGAAATCAGCAGGCAGGCTGAGATGAAAGCTAAATGCTGGACAAAGGTGATGGACCAGGCAAATGAAAAGTAGAGGGAAATTAATTGAATCGACTATGTGACATTCATACTTACCACAGGAGTTGAGAACTGACTGCAAGCTCTGTCATGTCAGTCCTCTGCTTTCTTAATAACGAGGAAGTCACCACTTAACTTGCTAGCTTTTCAATAATAAATTCCAGGGTCCCCTTTCATGGCAAATATGTTCTTCAGAATTCCATATAAACAGAATAATTATTTAGATATTGAAAATGTCAGCACAGTATTCTGACTAACTGAATTGTGATGTGACTTTGTAAAAGTCAATATTTTCTACTTTGCTAATTAGCTGCTCTCTGTCTCTTCATACATATATCTATATATACATATCGCAAGTGACACATTAATTTTATTAGGAATAATCTCAAATGTCAGAGAGTGCAGTCAACCAGATATGATTATAATTGTCATACCTGGTTGAAACCAAAACATTTCTCAGCCTTAGTTAGTATAATAGTAGTTTCAGAATCATTTTGAGAAATTTGTTTCTCAGTGCCCACAGATCCTTATTATTCTGTCCTTTCAATATGTATAATGCTGTGGGCATTCTTACAAATCTTTTTTTATCTAAATGTACTCCTGTAACGGGAATATCACATTATTTGTGGAAAGCTCAGTCATTCTTCTTTAATGTCTTCAATAGGTTTTCATGTTTCCCAGCTATAAAGCAAAGAATAAGAGAGAGAGAGAGAAAGAGAGAGAGAGACAGTGAGTGAGTGAGTTTTGGACATGGCTCATTGTCTGACTTATCTGGATATCTCAACTTTCAAATTAATTGTGGAAGCAGAAATACTAGAAAGTTGATTGCAATTGATTTTTATGTTAGAGGTTTCATCTAAAGCCTCTTTGTAGGCATTGGGAAAAGGAGGCCTAATCGATATTAAGCTGATAGTGAATGTTTCTCTTAATTGGTAATTTAAATTAGTGAATTTAGAATTATTTTTGGAGAGAAGTTTGAAGTATACTGGCGAAAAGATTGATTTTCACCTCAAGATTGGTCTCACAATTTAAGTTAAATGGTTATAATTTCTTTGCTTTACTTAGGTCATTTTGTCACTTGAATGTCATTTATGTGACTTCTTTCTTCCTTGTGGAATGTGCGCTTTCATTCTGTTTGTGACCCTGGCTCTGTGACCTTTGACAGTTCTACCAGGTCTTCTGGACATCACTTCCTATGAAAGGTTGAGTCCCTGGTCTAACTGACCTGGGATGTCACTCAGAGCTTGTTAATTCAATGACACTAGAAGTAGGACCTTGAAATACAATGTAAACATGCTTAGATTAAGAAAATCTTATGATTGTCAGTGTCCATTTGAAAACTTAGACCCTAATTCTAGTGTTTGAGTTTTCAAAGGGATATTAAGGTAGACTATTTCTAATGCCAGCCACTTCCTACTTCAAAGTCCTCATTTCACTTAATATTCTCCCACAGGGATGTCAAGCTCTACTATTGCTGTTCTAGTTTTTCCGCTCAATAGAGATCTATAGCTGGCTTTCTTTTTCTTGAAAATGAATAATGTTTGATATTAAAAATATCCATGCCTTTCTTCCAATTCACTTTCATAATATGTTACTTCCCCCCTCCCACCATTTATATCTTAGCAAATACAGAGCTTCTAGTGGAGATGGCAAATGGGTTCAATTTTTTGTTTACTGATTAGTTGTTACTAAGTGCTGGCTGCCTGAAGTAGCACCTGGAAAGTTTCTTAAGGCAAATCTGGGTTTTGTGGGAAAGCATGCTATATTTGACTTTTGAAATAAAGTAAACTAATACCAAGTGACTTGTATCCTATTAGTTTTCTGTTATTGTAACCTTTAACCTACTTAACAGTGTCTGATCAGTCACTGACACTTTCTATTTGGCTTGGCCCTCCAAAGTGTTGGTCACTTCCTTTTCCATTCCTGCTGCCAAACTTCTGTTCAGGAAGTTGTATTTTCCCCCAGAATATTAAAATATTCTCTGAACTATTCTTTGTGACTCCATCGTTCACATTTTTGGTCTATTCTTCACATGTTGTGGAGTTACCTTCCTAAATAAAGGTTGAATTGTGTGATTTTCCTTTTGCAGAAGCTTTCAGTCTTTCTCCTTTTCTCACAAAAGAGAATCCGAGCAGCTTTAACATGGTGTTGAGGGTCTTCCCTCATCCTGGACAGATACCCATCCGCTGCCAGTCACATCTCAGACATGGACTTTAGCCAAAGTGGAGTACTTGCCAATCTCTAGATCTCTTGTGTATACTCTTGTCTCTCACCATTTTCGGTCCTTCCCTTCAGACTGAAAAGCCTCCCCTCCCCTGGACCCATGCCTATCCTTGGTTTGAAGGTACACCTCAGAGGTATTGTAGGTTCAGATCCAGATCCTGCAGTGATGGGAATATTGCATTAAAATGAGTCAAATAGACTTTTTGGTTTCTCAGAGCATATAAAAGTTATGTTTATACTATACCGCGGTCTATTAAGTATGCAATAGCATCATGTCTAACAAAATGTACACATCTTAGTTAAAAATCCTTTATTTCTAAAAAAAATGCTAAGATCATCTGAGCTTTTAGGAAGTCATCATCTCTGCTGGTGGAGGGTCTTGCTTGATGTTGATGGCTGCTGACTGATCAGGGTGGTGGTTGCTGAAGACTGGGGTAGCTCTAGCAATTTCTTAAAATAAGACAACAGTGAATTTGGCCGCATCGAGTAACTCTTCCTTCATCAACAATTTCTCTGTAGCATGTGCTGCTGTTTGATAGCATTTTATCCACAGTAGAACTTTAAAAATTGGAGGCAATCTTCTCAAACCCTGCCACTACTTTATTAACCAAATTTATGTAATATTCTAAATCCTTTGTTGTCATTTTAACAATCTTCACCGTATCTTCACTAGGAGTAGATGCCATCTCAAGAAGCCACTTTCTTTGCTCATCCATGACAAGCAACTCCTCATCCATTCAACTTTTATCATGAGATTACTGCAATTCAGTCATATCTTCAGGCTCCACTTCTAATTCTAGTTACCGTTTCCACCACATCTGCAGTTATTTCCACACCAAAGTCTTGAACCCCTCAAAGTCATCCGTGAGAGTTGGAATCAACTTCTTCCAAACTCCTGTTCATGTTAATATTTTAATCTCTTTTCATGAATCACAAATGTTCTTAATGGTATCTAGAATGGTGAATCCTTTCAAGAAGGTTTTCAATTTCCTTTTCCCAGATCCATCACTGTCTATGGCAGCTATTGCCTTATGAAATGTATTCCTTAAATAATAATTCTTGAAAGTCAAGATCACTCTCTGATGAATGGGTGTGGTGTTAGTGGGCATGAAAACCACGTTAATCTCATTGTACATCTCCATCGGAGCTCTTGCATGACCTGGTGCACTGTCAATGAGCAGTAGTATTTTGAAAGAAATCTTTTTTCTGAGCAGTAGGTCTCAACAGTGGGCTTGAAATATTCAGTAAACCATGTTGTGAATACGTACAGTCATCCAGGCTTTGTTGTTCCTTAAATAGAGCACAGGCAGAGTCGATTTAGCATAATTCTTAAGGGCCCTAGGATTTTGGGAATGGTCCATGGACATTGGCTTCAACTTCAAGTCACCGGCTGCATTAAGACCTGGCAAGAGAATTAGCCTGTCCTTTGAAGTTTTAAAGCCAGGCAATGACTTCTCTCTACCTATGAAAGCCCAGGGTAGCATCTTCTAATAGAAGGCTGTTCCATCTACATCAAAAATCTGTTGTTTAGTATAACCACCTTCGTGGATGATCTTAGCCAGATCTTCTGGATAACTTGCTGCAGCTTCTACATCAGCACTTGCTACTTCACCTTGCACTTTTTATGTTATGGAGATGGCTTCTTTCCTCATGAATCAACCTCTGCTAACCTCCAACTTTTCTTCTTCAGCTTCATCATTTCTCTTAGCCTTCATAGAACTGAGGAGAGTTAGGGCTTTTTTCTGGATTAGGCTTTGGCTTAAGGAAATGTAGCTGGTTTGATTTTCTATCCAGACCTCTCAAACTTTCTCCATATCAGCAATGTGGCTTTTATTCTTTCTTATCATTTGTGTGTTCACTGGAGTAGCACTTCTAATTTCCTTCAAGAACTTTTTCTTTGCATTCACAGCTTGGCTAGCTGGCTTCAGAGAGGCCTAGCTTTTGGCCTGTCTCGGCTTTTGACATGCCTTCCTGACTAAGCTTAAGCATTTCTAGCTTTTGACATATGGTGAGAGATGCACAACTCTTCCCTTCACTTGAACAATAATTTCAGTATTGTTGAGTCTCAGGGAATAGAGAGGCCTGAGGAGAGGGAGAGAGACAGAGGAGCAGTAGGCCAGTTACCAGAACACACAACATTGATCAGTTGAGTTTGCCGTCTTGTATGGGTGTGGTATGTGGTGCCATGAAACAACTGGGATGGTACAGTAGTAACATCGAAGATCACTGATAATATACTAACAGTGAAAATGTTTGAAATAGTACGAGAATTACCAAAATGTGACATGGACACAAAGTGAGAAAATGCTGCTGAGAACATAGCACCGATTGACTTGCTCGATATGGGGTTGCCACAACCTTAAATGTGTAAAAAAGCACGGGTATCTGTGAACCACAGTAAAGCAATTCAAAATAAAGTTTGGGATGCCTGGATACCTCCTTTGGAGCAACCCCATAATGTTTTACTAGATTCCTGAACGGGGATTAATCATTTCTTCCTTTGAGTTCCTACACTGCATTTCTTGTACTTTTATTTTATTTTGATGTAATTATTTAGGTTTTTTGCATGTTTGTCTCCTCTACCAACTTTGAGTGCATATTTGTCTTGTCTTTGATTTTCAAAAACCTATCTGCTTTGCACATTGGGAGGTTTTTAATAAACATTTGCTGCCTTATGGACATAATGGAAGAATGAATCTGGACACACATGAATTTGTCTATGTCTATACTTTTTATTTATTTATTTTTTTTATAAAGAAGGGGAGTGAAAGAGTAAAGATTTTTTTTTTTTTTAGATTTTATTTATTTGACAGAGACACAGTGAGAGAGGGAACACACGCAGAGGGAGTGGGGGAGAAAGAAGCAGGCTTCCCACGGAGCAGGGAACCCGATGCAGGGCTCGATCCCAGGACCCTGGGACCATGACCTGAGCCGAAGGCAGACACTTAATGACTGAGCAACCCAGGCACCCCTATGTCTATACTTTTTAAAATACTGGTTTGTATATAGAGTAAGAGCATTAAAATGACTCATTTTACCAGTACAATTTAATAAAAGCTTATAGTTACTCAATATTACTTAGTTTATATAAAACATCCCATAAAGTTTTATTTGTGAACAAATGAGAGACAAGTAAAAATTTTAAATGAACTGACTTTGCCTCTAAATAAGAAAACTAGTTTTAGAAGTAGACACTTACTACTTTTAAACAGTAGCAGATGATTTGCTTATTTAATCTGGGATGGATAATATGCAAAGAAAGAGAAATGATAGAATTTATATGTATGATGAGATCCTGTATAACATATCTAAATAAGAAAATGAATGAGCATATCTTTAACCCAAGGAAGATTTTGTCTTGGGGAGAGAGGTTTCTAGTAAATTATGTGGTGAACTGATAAAGTGCAGCAGGACATGATTGTTTCATTTGGGTAGAATCAAGGGTAAGAAGAACTGTTTGGTGACCTGGCCTCTTCAAGAAGCAATAGGTTTCTTACCTGCTACTGTACTTTCTGCCAGACCCTGTGTTTTCTCATTTTTTTCCCCCACCAATTTTAATTTTGTGTCATAAAAGGGAAAAACAAAATTTTAGAAAAGTCTAAATTCAACTAAAAAAAGTGCTAATGGGAAGATGAAGAGGAAATCATACTTTCTATAGAAAAGGGGGGAAAAACCCCACAGAACTTCTTTTTATGTGCACAAGTAAAAAATGAGCATGTTTACTTAAGTCACTATCCATAAGTCATGTTTTTTCGTGCACTTGTCTGGTTATAAAGTTTTGTTGGATGGGCTAAAGAACTTCCAAAGTGCTTGTGATACAGCTGAAGTATCTAAGTGTTGAATTGGTTGTATTTTGCCAAAAATGTTATATCCTGCCTGATTACATTGAATCTTTCCAGAGACACTGACCTCAATAGTGGTTCTTCCTAGAAAAAGAAAAGTTATAAAGCTACTTTGTTTCAGTGAGGGCTGTACATGGATGAATTAGTTCAATACGTGGTGATATGGTAATGATGATCGAGGAACATTTCTAGCACATGTATAAACAAATGTGATTTAAAAAAATGAAATTATTGGGTGGTTGTATCACTTTCATTTTGGCGGCATGATTTCCACCAGCTATTCTAAATGAGGGTTATCATCACCAGAATTGCTTCAGAGATTTTTCAAACTATGTACGGGCACTCCTGAGAATTCCAGTTTGCTTCCCTCAAGGGAATACATCCTCCCCACCATTTTCTCTATTTCCCCAAGCCCTGTAGAATTTCTGCCAGTTGAGCCTCAAGCCTTAATCTCTTGCCTCTTTAACATGGCTGACTTCTCTGCCTCTGACTGCTCTGGCCATCCTCCTCCTTCCTGCCATTTATCCTGCACATTGAACTGCTGGAGGCCTGTTCAGAAAGCAAATACCATCATACTCTTACTCTCTTGTTTAAAAACCTTTAATTGCCTATGTATGAAGTCCATGAGAACCTTACAAACCCTGACCTAGCTTTTCAGCCTCATCTCTTCTCTCCATGTCCCACCACCCTCTTCCTCCCCACTGGCCTCTAAAAACTCCTAAACTCAAAGTCATTTCAGACCACCTGCGTTTCCTGAGAGAACTATGGTACTCAAGCGTCAGTTCTCGTGGGAATAGTTCTGCCTCACTTCGTTATCTCACTCCATAGACTCGATAGACTTGATAGGCTACTTTCCCTGATCCTTCGGATAGAATTGACTATTCCTCCCTTTCTGTCATCTGTAACGAATTTATTATACACATTCCACATTCTGCTGCACATATTTGTTTACAGATTTGTCCCCTTAATAGAATATAAATAATCTAGAGTCAGGAGCCCATGTGTTCCTATCACAGTCTCCAAACACAAATCCTTTTTCTGTCACTTAATAACTTAGCGCTTGTCGAATAAACATTTGAAAGAATATTAGACAATCGTTAAATTATAAATTCCTATAGGACAGGAACTGTGTCTTACTCACCTTTTCTTGAAAGATTTTATTTATTTATTTGACAGAGAGAGAGAGAGAGAGAGAGAAAGAGCACAAGCAGGGGGAGCAGTAGGCAGTGGGAGAGGGAGAAGCAGGCTTCCCGGCCGAGCAGGGAGTCTGATGTGGGGCTGGGTCGGAGGACCCCGGGATCATGACCTGAACCGAAAGACGCTTAACCCACTGAGCCACCCAGGTGCCCCTCTTACTCACCTTTGTATCCATTTAGTATCTAGACCAATGTTTTGCATATAGTGTTTAATAATTATTTGTTCAATGTATAGTTGAAGAGAGGAAAGGAGAGCATCCCAGATGAATGGGAACCATGACTGGAAGGCATAAGTACACGGAAGAGTGTAACATCAACTGATTTGAGAAAAAAATCAGTTGTGTAAAGGCAGGAACAGGGAGACATGGCTGAACAATTGCCTCTACTTGTTTCATTCTGTTATTTTCTAGGATTTGTAAAATATTGTAGGTAGCATGGCTTCATAGTTGCTAATGAGCTTTATTTGTTTATTTACTTATTTTCTGGACCCTAGATGAGTGTTTTTGAGTCAGGGGTTAAATTCCTGGTCTAATCATTTGTGACAAGGATAACAGATGCATATTAGAAAAAATATTTGCAGTCTCCCTGTCTCCCCTGGTCGTTTATGTTTACAAATTTCCTTTCCGGATTAATTCCTTCTCTTGAAACTCTGTTGCTGATTCTCAGATTGCTCTTAAGGACCTTTCAGTTGTTCAGTGATCAGTGATCCAAAGAAATTACAGAAGATATTCCTTAAAATCTGGAGAACCAATAAAAACCAAACTGAGCCAACCTAACCTTACTTTCATAGCATGTTATTTTTTCTCATTGGCATAGCCTATGCATTGGTTGCTTAAGTCTTAAAGACAGCTGACTCAAGACAACTTGCATATAAAGATTTTTTTTTTGAAATGTTGAGCCGGAAGACACCCTATAGAAGCAATACGTTGCTCAACAACTAAGAGACAAAGAAACAAAGAGTTAGCAAATGTAGTCATGTGACCAATATATTTTTGAAGTGGTGTGGAAGGCAGCTACCTCTGAGCTGATGTAGTGTTAGCCTTCAGCTTTCTACTTGGTGGTGATTTGTGGACCTCTCACGGTCCCTAGCTCTTGGTGTTTGGACAAGTGATGGTCACCTGCAAACATGCTTCATGCAGTGACTCCGGGAGAAGTAATAAACCCTGAAAATTGTTTAAGATATGTGCAAGGTCATTTCCCACCTAGCTGTTAGCAAGTGAGCTGAAAGCAGCTATTACTTGTAGAGCAGGAAGGAGGAGGGATTGGGGAAAATGATGATACAGTCTCAAGTGTTGTAACATAATAAGGGAAATGGTGTAATGTATTAAGGAGCAGAGCTCATATTTTGCCAACTAAGTTTAGATAAGTTAATCTCTCTCTGCTTTGGTTTATAAATGAGGAGAGAAGCTCCTTTTCAAATAGTTGCTATGAGGATTGTATGGTATAAAATCATTAAAGTATATAGAAAGTTCTTGTCACTTAGCAAAGAACTCTTTTTTTTTTTTTTTTTTTTTAAAGATTTTATTTATTTGTCAGAGAGAGAGAGAGCACAAGCCGGGGGAACGGCAGGCAGAGGGAGAGAGAGAAGCAGACTCCCCGCTGAGCAGGGAGCCTGACTCGGGCTCCATCCCAGAACCCTGAGATCATGACCTGAGCTGACGGCAGATGCTTAACTGACTGAGCCACCCAAGTGCCCCAAGGAACTCTTATTTTTATACTGCCATTCAACAGGAATAGTTGGAAAACAGTGGATTACCTCATGAAGATAGTGAAGGCTCTCTAAAAAAAATCTGTTAAGTTTTAGAAAAGTGTTACATGCGCATGTAAAAACACACTCTCACATAGGTGCACACACACACACAAAACCAAGCAACATTGGAAAGAACAAAGGAGAATGTACAAATCACCCCAGATTCCGCCCCGTGATAGAGCATATCAACCAGAACAAATCTCTTTGTGCCTTTATTGAGATATATTTAAGGCATATATCCATTAATATCCATGTTATGATGACTTTGACAAGATGGTGGTCCAGTTTGTTCTTGGATTTTCCCTTCCGGATATAAATGTCTGAACCCAACTTCCTTTGTTCAAACGTGGTGCCTGCCCCCTGCCTAGAGAGCAGGAATTCAGAGCATGCATCTCCAAGTGAATGACCTCAGCTGCCATCCCAGTTAACCCCTTTTCCTTCTCTGCCACCTGCACAGAGCCCTCTCTGCTGTTGTTATAATTCTGCTGTTCACAGGCCACTGGGAAATTGCAGTATACCCTTTTGCTGCAGGGCCTGGCATGTGGTCTTGCTGCCTGTTTAACCCTGGAGTCCTGCTCCTTGACTCATGGTGCTGGTCTCTATTGATTTGTCAGGGCTTCGTGGTTCTGTTCTTGTTTTAGTTCTTTCCATAGGGTCAGTTACATTCCTAACTCTGGGTTCCATAAAACATCTCCATATTTTCATCATGCATTTCCCTCTTTTATGTCACTTAGAACTAAATGAGCCATAACTCATGCAGCGAATATGTATATATCTGTATCACAGAACAGTATCTTGTTTATTTTATTTGTATGTCACTGATTACTATTGAGTATGAACTTCATTTAATACGTTCAATGACTAAATGCCTATTCCCTTCTTTAGCCCATTATTTAGAGAATGCTTTGCATATTTATAGCTTTAACATTTTATCCAGCATAGATGTAACAAACGTTGTATTTTAATTATTGTATCATTTCTGTATAGAAGTTTTAAAATGCATTCATTATCAAATAAGTTAATCTTTTCTCTGAGCTTTGAGTAAAGCTTAGAAAGTATTCTTTACGCCAAGATTTAAAAAATAGTATGTTACGTTTTTTCCAATCTTTTCTAATTGATTCTGGCTGATGTTATATTTTCCAAAATTTAAATATTATTTTTAAATAAATAAATAAATAAATAACCAAAAAATAAATATATTTTATATATATAAATAAATATATATTTCCATAATTTAAAATATTTCAGCAGAGACAGTATCATAGAGATGTGTGTGTTACATTGTAGAGTTAAATCTAAAATATCTTAGAACTACATATTTGGGTGGGATCTATTAGTATTTGGAATTAATCAGAAGTCCACACTCCAGAAATGCCTACTCTGGACTGTCACACTGTCTTTATCTTGGTCAACACCAGAGGATTTTGTAATTACAATGGATGTCAGAAATGACTTTTTTTTAATGGCGATATATATGGTGATCAGATTTGTGGACTGACCGCTTTACACCACTAGATGATTATAATAAAAAAGACAGACAATAATAAGCACTGGAGGGCGCCTGGGTGGCTCAGTTGGTTAAGCGACTGCCTTCGGCTCAGGTCATGATCCTGGAGTCCCGGGATCGAGTCCCGCATCGGGTTCCCTGCTTGGCAGGGAGTCTGCTTCTCCCTCTGGCCCTCCTCCCTCTCATGCTCTCTGTCTCTCATTCTCTCTCTCTCAAATAAATAAAATCTTAAAAAAAAAAAAATTAAAAAAAAAAAAATAAGCACTGGAGAGGATATGGAGAAACTGGAACCCTCACGCATTGCTGGTGGGAATGTAAAATGGTACAGCCACTTTGAAAAACAGCTTGGCAGTTCTCCAAATGTTAAAAATAGAGTTACCCTGTAAAGTAGAAATTCTACTCTTAAGTATATAGCCAAGAGAAATGAAATCATGTGTCCACACAAAAACTCATATGCAAATGTTCATGGCAGCATTATTGATAATAGCCAAAAAGTGGAAACAGCCCAAATGTGTATTATCTAATGAGCATGTGGTGTATCCGTACAATGGAATATAATTTGGCATTAAAAAGGAATAAAGCACTGATACTTGCTACAACATGGGTGAACCTTAAAAACGTTAGGCTAAGTGAAATAAACTAGTCAGAAAAGACCATATATTGTATGATTCCATTTATATGAAATGTCCAGAATAGCCAAATACATGGAGACAAGAAGTGGATTAGTGGTTACCAAGGGCTGTGGGAGGTGGCATAGGGACTGACTACTAATGGGTAGAGGTTTTTCGGGAGGTGTGGGTGTGGGTGGTGCCAGTGTTTTAACATTAGATAGTAAAGATGATTGCACAGCTCTGTGAAATATACTATAAGCTGCTGAACTGTGCACTTTAAAAAGGTGACCTTTACAGTATGAGAATTATATCTGAGTAACGCTGTTGTAAAAGAAAGATACGTATATTAACTAGAAATATTGTGGAAGTGAACAGGTCATACATACCGGTGAATCCTGTGGTTCTGCCATTTGTAGTGGTGCTCTAGGCCTAAGGACTTAATTGGTTATGGGTGCAGAATGTTTAGAGGATTCTCTAGACTGATTTGACCAGAAGGTTAGATAAATCTTGCTACCAGAATATTATCACATAAGCCTGACGGTGCTGTTTGGAATTCCTGAAAGCAACAGAGAGCTGGAACTTGGTTAAACGTGTAGAGCATATTGTGTGACTGTTTGGTAACAAGTGTTTTTTGGGCAGAATTTGGTCTGAGACTTGGTAGCAAGGTTATAGTATACTGTAAGAGCCGCAAAGCCTGCACATTACTTCAGTAACCAAATAGTCCACAAGGGATAGGAGAATTATTAACAGTTGATACCTAGGACAGTTATTGACTTTTATGTATTCATCATGCCTCCAATTGCTTTACTGATTTATCTTATTAATTTTGAAAGATTTTATTAATTAATTCTCTTGTTTTTTTTTCTAGGTACAAAATTAACTCTGCATGTAATGATAATTTACAATACTATGTCTCATTTCCACTTTGTCTCTTGTTTCCTAGAGCTTCTAAAGTGATGAATGATAACAGTAGTTGCCTTTCATTTCATTTTGTTCTCAGGAATAGAGACAGTCAATATAACCAATACAAAAATAAAAAATCAAAATCAAAATTATAAATTACAAAAATGTACCGTAAGCACTTAACAATGCTTGTGACTTCTAGCACTTTATTTAACATCTCTGAATATTGTTCTCTCCTCTGGAATATGGAGTCTGATAATAATTGCTACATTTTTAGGATTGTGTTGAGGGTTAAATGAAATGATTTATTGAAAATGCTCAGCACAGAGCCTGGCACCCTGTTATTAAATAAATAACAGGTGTAGAATTTGTGATAGAGGTTCAAGCTGGGTATAATGGGGCACACAAGAGAGAATAATAAACACAGCAGTGGGAAGAGGCTGAGAGAGGAATTCACATTCCTCAGCAGGAATGAGGTTGGTGAGGAAATTTCGGGAAAGGGGATGCTGTGGGTAAAACGTGAATACAGAAATGTGAGGCAATATTAGTTTAAGGGACTGCAAAAAATCTGAAATGTCTGGAGCAGAGTCTATGATATGGAAGATGGATAGAGGTGCAGCTGGAGATAAAGCCAGGGTCAGAATGTAGCAGGTATTTAGTTCTACGTTAAGGAGTTTGGAGTTTCTGTAGGTCATGGGTTTTATGCCATGGGTCCATTTGATTAGGTTAGGGTTCCTGTGTCTCTATAGTATCTCTATTGCTCTTGGAGGCATCTTGACGAATGAACTGGGACATGGGAGGCAGGAAGATCACTTAAGAGCTTTAAGGTCTGGGAAGTAGTTGGGACTTGTACGCAGAAGCCAAGGTGGAGCGGAGCATCAGGGGAGAGAGGAATAGGGAACCGAGGGTTTGGGGAAGATGACTCTGGAAGAGAAAGAGAGGTGGGTTGGACCATGTTGCTGTGTGAGGATCCCACAGCTGTTGTAACAAATGCCCACCAACTTGTTGGCTTGCAACAACAGAAATTTATTCTCTCACAGTTCTGGAGGCCAGAAGTGTGAAGTCAGTAGCAGAAACCGAGATGCTGGCCAGGCTGCTCTCCCTCTGGGGCTGTGACGGAGAATCCATTCCTTGCCTTTTCCAGCTTCTGGTGGCTGCCGGCATGCCCTGGCTTGTGGCTGCATCCCTTCGGGTCTCCAAAGCCAGAGTGTTCTCACTTCTCTCTGCTTTGTTCACGTCATTGTCCCCTGTCTGTGTCAAATTTCCCTCTGGCTTCTTATAAGGATATATATGATTGTGTTCAGGGCTCACCCACATAATCCAGGATAATCCCCTTATCTCAGGATCCATAATTTAATCACATCTGTGCAGAACTTTTTTTTCCCCCTAATAAGGTCACATTTAGGTTCTGGGGATGAGGACCTGCCTGATATGTTTGGGAGGGGGCATTATTCTGCCTTCTGTGGTTGCCACTTACTGAGATACGGAACGGAGCTGCAAGATTGGGGAAAATATAATGAGATTAGTTTTGTATGTGAGCTTTTGGTTTTAAAGAAGCCCCAGATCCTGTTCTCAGTGTCTTTTTATCCTGTCCACTTTTGTTAAATGTTATGTATCTCTTCTCCTGCTTAAAGCAGGGATTGGGTTTTGTACCTTTTTCTGAAAGCTTGTATTACTGAGTTAACCTTACATTACTTCAGACCAGTGGGTTCTTCTGTTTACCTTAGCTCAGGCAAGCCAGAGCTCTGACATGTCCCGTTCTGAAAAAGCCTGGGTTTTCTTTTAAGGAATTTCCAAGAATATCAGTCATACTGAATAACTTTAGAGAAACATAAACGTTTTCACCGTTAATGATCTGCCCCTGTAATTTCTTTTAATATCTAAACTGAGTTCAACCCATGCAAGGATTGAAAATATATTTTGGGGCACCTGGGTGGTTCAGTCGGTTGAGCATCTGCCTTCTGCTCAGGTCCTGATCCTGGGGTCCTGGGATGGAGCCCCGAGTCAGGCTCCCTGCTCAGCGGGGAGTATGCTGCTCCCTGTGCCGACCCCTCCCCCACCCCACTCGTGCTCTTTCCTGCACTCCCTTTCAAATAAATAAATAAAATCTTAAAAAAAAAAAAGAAAAAAGATTTTTATCACTGATCCTTTCAACTCTGCAGTACTAATATATAAATACTTTAAACAACCAATTTCGGAAAACTGAAAAACAACCTAAAGTTTATTTTATTTCCAGTTTTTGTGGGGTAATGCGTGTCACGTAGGCTAGAGTTCTCCTTGGTTGCTCAGGCTATGAGATGCCGCTATTGAGCTGAATTTGTAGTCTACTTGCACAACTTCAAACCTGAAAGTCTATTCTTATTTTCTTGAAAGCCAGATAATCTTGTTAAGTACTTTCCAACGACCCCATCCTTCAGAATTACTTGGTATCTTAGATTCTAGCTGACTTCGACTTTTCAGTAAGCCTCAGTTTCAAAATACTTCATTTATTCATTTCTGAAAGCTTTACTTTTTGCCTATGCGTAATCGGTTTCCCCTTTGCCATAGAAATTGTAGTTTCAGGAAAAATGTTTTTTTTTTTTCCTTAGATTTCTGTGCTAAATTCCCAGAGATAATATTTCCTCAATGAAGGATGATAATAATAAAAAAGATTGAATACATGAGTCAAAGGAGATGAAATACTACATTCACATCACTTCAGAGATGAGATAAATTTCCTTTCAGTTGCTCAAAAGTTTTGATTTCCTTGTCTTTATATATAAAAACCTCTGAAAACCATTTTGTGTGTATGTTCATTAAAATATATAAATTTATATATATATAAGTATATACATATTTATATACATATTCCCCAAGAACGTCCTCCTTCTAGTCTATAAGACAATATAGTGCCCACAGGAAGGGCCCTGGGCCTTGCCTAGTGACGTGGAGCATGTTTATGATGCCAGTAAAGCAGTTGGGCTGGTGTTTTTTCAGTTAATGGATTACTTATTAGGGCAAAGGCCCGAAATTCCTCCTCTTCTGTTCTTTTCATAATAAGGCACCTCACTGTATCTACAGTGAAAAAAGCTGATACTTTTGACTGGATACTAAAACCGTTCGTTCATTCAGCGGCCGCTGCTTGAGCCTTGTTTCTGTGCTAGGTACCGCGGCTGTCTCCAGTCAGCGATGCCCACACTATGCTGAAGACAGGTAAATAAACGGCTCCCAGTAAGTTCTTAAGTCTTAAACCCAGAGTCATTCTCTTTATAGAAACAGAGCAACTTTGAGGGGGAGATTGCATGATGCAGGGATGTGGTTCTCTGTCCACTTGTGGACAATTTATGCTGGGCTCTGTAAAATGATGAAGCGTTATTTTTGCTTCTGTGGAAAATGAAATGGAGCAGCATCTCATTTGGCTCGATTTGTAACCTTTCTTTCTGTTCTTACTAGAAATAAATCGAACAGTTCCGATCAGAGACAGCAGTACACTCCCTTTACCTGCTGAAGCTTTGTTGGCCACGCAGGTGGCATGCTTTTTGGAACTCACTTCGCATCTTCAGTTTGAAGATTTATTCCCTAAAACACCTATCGCGTTCGTTTTGTTAAATTAGCACTTTAAAGGGTCACAGATAATGAAGTTGTTTTTACTGTGGAACTATTAACTTTAAAATTCATAATACATCAAGTAGATTTTCTTCTCCAAAATGCATCTGTGTTAGGATAATGATATTTGTTTCCTTTTTGAAGAATTTTAAAAAAAAATTCAATATTTGGGCGCCTGGGTGGCTCAGTTGGTTAAGCGACTGCCTTCGGCTCAGGTCATGATCCTGGAGTCCCTGGATCGAGTCCCGCATCGGGCTTCCTGCTCGGCAGGGAGTCTGCTTCTCCCTCTGACTCTCCTCCCTCTCATGCTCTCTGTCTCAAATAAATAAATAAAATCTTTAAAAAAAAAAATCTCTAATGTCAATTCTCTCATAGAAATGGCTGCTGAGCGTAATTTCAAAAACAATATGCATTTTCTAACATAAATAAATAATAATGACCATGATTTGCATAGCTGTGAAAAATATTTAAAAACTGGAAAATCTGGGGCACCTGGGTGGCTCAGTTGGTTAAGCGACTGCTTTCTGCTCGGGTCATGATCCTGGAGTCACTGGATCGAGTCCCACATCGGGCTTCCTGCTCGGCAGGGAGCCTGCTTCTCCCTCTGACCCTCCCCCCTCTCATGTGCTCTCTCTCTCTCATTCTCTCTGTCTCAAATAAATAAATAAAATCTTTAAAAAAAGAAATTTCAATATTTACCACACTGCCAAAGAAGAATGTTTATTAGGTGATTTCATTTACTGAGTGGGAAAGAGAGAGCAGCAGACCTACAACTTTTAGGTTAACTTACCTTTTACCTTAATAGATCATGTTATTGTATGCTCACTGTAGATACGAAGAGTTAGAACCTTTAATATTCCACTCATAAAGCTTCATTATATATAAATATAACAGAGAAGTATACTTGAACTTTTGAAAAATAAGGTACTCATTTCAAGATACTCATTTGTTGAGTTTTTAATTATATAGACCTACCTATAAATTGTTTCTTTCTCTAGTATAGTTTTAAAAATAGTTGGGATAAGAGCTAACCATTGTACCTAATTTTTTTTAACATTGTATCTTCATCAGTCTGACTCTATTTTTAGGACTGTTCTTTCTCTCCATAACAAACTGTTATTTTATATACAGTCCAGTATTGCTATTTAGATTTTTTTTTTTTTTTTTTTTTGAGAGGGAGAGAGAGAGAGAGAGAGAATCTTAAGCAGGCTCCATGCCTAGTGTGGAGCCCAGTGCCGGGCTCGATCTCACAACTGTGAGATCATGACCTCAACTGAAACCAAGTTAGACACTTAACTGGCTGAGCCACCCAGGCGCCCCTGCTATTTAGTTATTTCTGTGAGTTTGTCTACCTAGTACAATTCAGGCTTCTTCAAATAAGGGAACATGTTTTTAATATTTACTCTATCTTTGGTGGTGTTTAATTATGTCTTGGGCATAGAGTATTTGCTTGAGAAATACTTGCAGAAAGGGAATTGCTATTTTCCAGTTAGAGAAAGACAAGAGTCTTTAGCTTAGAGGTCATTTTAAGGGGCTAACCAGCTGTTCAGTATGGGTTTTGGAATGAGAATAAAAACTACAATGAGAGTAGTTTTGAGAATAAAAACTATAATCGCCAAGAAAACTGCAATATTCATTTTGGCCATTCAGTACAGTTCTGTGCTAATAACGGTATGAGAACTACCTTAAAATCAGAAGGTGACTTGGGCATAAAATCAGAGCAGGCAGGATTATAGGATGAACTAACTGACTGTTGTCATCAAGGGAGGGTAGCTTGATGCATCAGTCTATTGTAAGGGTTATAAGGGATCAATACCTATGAGGATTAAATAGTTAAGGGGGGAGTCAGGAAAGCCTTTCTCCTGGATGATCCTGGAAAGGTGTTACTATTCTTGCTTTATCTACTCTCCTATTTCAGGTTTTGTGCAAAATATGCCTCTTCCATTAACCTGGTATTTCTTCCTGCAGGTTAGGGTTTAATTCATTGGGCCTCAGCTTTAGTGATGCTATTTCAATTGTATTCTTTTAAGTCCAGGAATCTTAATTGAAATTTGAGGATGACTGGTTACTAGAACAACTCAGGCAATTCACAGATTATAATTTTTTTTTCAAACTTGTAGTCATTTTATTGTTTATGAATGTCTTCCATATATCAAGTTCTTTCTTTTCATTTTTTAAAAAATTTTTTATTGTTATATTAATCACCATACATCATTAGTTTTTGATGTAGTTTTCCATGATTCACTGTGCATAACACCCAGTGCTCCATGCAGAATGTGCCCTCTTTAATACCCATCACCAGGCTAATCCATCCTCCCAGACCCCTCCCCTCTAGAACCTTCAGTTTGTTTTTCAGAGTACATCATCTCCCATGGTTCGTCTCCCCCTCTGATTTCCCCCCTTAATTGTTCCCCTCCTGCTATCTTCTTTTTTTTTTTCTTAACATATATTGCATTATTTGTTTCAGAGGTACAGATCTGTGATTCAACAGTCTTGCACATATCACAGCACTCACTATAGCACATACCCACCCCAGTGTCTATCACCCAGCCACCCCATCCCTCCCACCCCCACTACTCCAGCAACCTCAGTTTGTTTCCTGAGATTAAGAAATCCTCGTATCAGTGAGGTCATATGATACATGTCTTTCTCTGATTAACTTATTTTGCTCAGCATAACTCCCTCCAGATCCATCCATGTCGTTGCAAATGGCAAGATCTCATTCCTTTTGATGGCTGCATAATATTCCATTGTATATATATACCACTTCCTCTTTATCCATTCATCTGTCGATGGACATCTTCGCTCTTTCCAGAGTTTGGCTATTGTGGACATTGCTGCTATAAACATCAGGGTGCATGTACCCCTTTGGGTCCCTACATTTGTATCTTTGGGGTAAATACCCAGTAGTGCAATTGCTGGATCGTATGGTAGCTCTGTTTTCAACTTTCTGAGGAACTTCCATACTGTTTTCCAGAGTGGTTGCACCAGCTTGCATTCCCACCAATAGTGTAGGAGGGTTCCCCTTTCTCCACATCCCAGCCAACATCCATCATTTCCTGACTTATTAATTTTAGCCATTCTGACTTGTGTGAGGTGGTATCTCATTGAGGTTTTGATTTGGATTTCCCTGATGCCGAGCGATGTTGAGCACTTTTTCATGTGTCTGTTGGCCATTTGGATATCTTCTTTGGAAAAATGTCTGTTCGTGTCTTCTGCCCATTTCTTGATTGGATTCTTTGTTCTTTGGATGTTGAGTTTGATAAGTTCTTTATAGATTTTGGATACTAGCCCTTTATCTGATATGTCATTTGCAAATATCTTCTCCCATTCTTTCGGTTGTCTCTTGGTTTTTTTGACTGTTTCTTTTGCTGTGCAAAAGCTTTTTATCTTGATGAAGTCCCAATAGTTCATTTTTGCCCTGGCTTCCCTTGCATTTGGCTATGTTTCTAGGAAGAAGTTGCTGCGGCTGAGGTCGAAGAGGTTGCTGCCTGTGTTCTCCTTTAGGATGTTGATGGACTCCTGTCTCACATTTAGGTCTTTCAACCATTTGGAGTCTATTTTTGTGTGTGGTGTAAGGAAATGGTCCAGTTTCATTTTTCTGCATGTGGCTGTCCAATTTTCCCAACACCATTTGTTGAAGAGACTGTCTTTTTTCCATTGGACATTCTTTCCTGCTTTGTCAAAGATGAGTTGACCATAGAGTTGAGGTTCCATTTCTGGGCTCTCTATTCTGTTCCATTGATCTATGTGTCTGTTTTTGTGCCAGTACCATACTGTCTTGATGATGACAGCTTTGTAATAGACCTTGAAGTCCAGAACTGTGATGCCACCAGCTTTGCTTTTCTTTTTCAACATTCCTTGGCTATTCGGGGTCTTTTCTGGTTCCATACAAATTTTAGGATTATTTGTTCCATTTCTTTGAAAAAAGTGGATGGTATTTTGATGGGGATTGCATTGAATGTGTAGATTGCTCTAGGTAGCATTGACATCTTCACAATACTTGTTCTTCCAATCCATGAGCATGGAACGTTTTTCCATTTCTTTGTATCTTCCTCAATGTCTTTCATGACTATATTATAGTTTTCTGAGTACAGATCCTTTGCCTCTTTGGTTAGATTTATTCCTAGGTATCTTATGGTTTTGGGTGCAATTGTAAATGGGATTGACTCCTTAATTTCTCTTTCTTCTGTCTTGTTGTTGGTGTATAGGAATGCCACTGATTTCTGTGCATTGATTTTATATCCTGCCACTTGACTGAATTCCTGTATGAGTTCTAGCAGTTTTGGGGTGGAGTCTTTTGGGTTTTCCACATAAAGTATCCTATCATCTGCAAAGAGTGAGAATTTGACTTCTTCTTTGCCAATTTGGATGCCTTTTATTTCTTTTTGTTGTCTGATTGCTGAGGCCAGGACTTCTAATACTGTGTTGAATAGCAGTGGTGATAGTGGACATCTCTGCCGCGTTCCTGACCTTAGGGGGAAAGCTCTCAGTTTTTCCCCATTGAGAATGATATTCACTGTAGGTTTTTCATAGATGGCTTTTATGATATTGAGGTATGTACCCTCTATCCCTATACTCTGAAGAGTTTTGATCAAGAAAGGATGCTGTACTTTGTCAAAAGCTTTTTCTGCATCTATTGAGAGGATCATGATTCTTGTTCTTTCTTTTGTTAATGTATTGTATCCCGTTGATTGATTTGCGGATGTTGAACCAACCTTGCAGCCCAGGGATAAATCCCACTTGGTCGTGGTGAATAATCCTTTTAATGTACTGTTGGATCCTATTGGCTAGCATTTTGGTGAGAATTTTTGCATCCATGTTCATCAAGGCTGTTGGTCTCTAATTCTCCTTTTTGATGGGGTTTTTGTCTGGTTTTGGGATCAAGGTAATGGTGGCCTCATAAAACGAGTTCGGAAGTTTTCCTTCCATTTCTATTTTTTGGAACAGTTTCAGAAGAATAGATATTAATGCTTCTTTAAATGTTTGGTAGAGTTCCCCTGGGAAGCCATCAGGCTCTGGGCTTTTGATTGTTGGGAGATTTTTGATGACTGCTTCAATTTCCTTAGTGGTTATAGGTCTGTTCAGGTTTTCTATTTCTTCCTGGTTCAGTTTTGGTAGTTGATACATCTCTAGGAATGCATCCATTTCTTCCAGATTATCTAATTTGCTGGTATATAGTTGCTCATAATATGTTCTTATAATTGTTCGTATTTCTTAGGTGTTGGTTGTGATCTTTCCTCTTTCATTCATGATTTTGTTGATTTGGGTCATTTCTCTTTTCTTTTTGGTAAGTCTGCCCAGGGGTTTATCAATCTTGTTAATTCTTTCAAAGAACCAGCTCCTAGTTTCATTGATCTGTTCTACTGTTCTTTTGGTTTCTATTTCATTGATTTCTGCTCTGATCTTTATTAATTTCTCTTCTCCTGCTGGGTTTAGGCTTTATTTGCTGTTTTTTCTCTAGCTCCTTTAGGTGTAGGGTTAGGTTGTGTATTTGAGACCTTTCTTGTTTCTTGAAAAAGGCTCGTATTGCTATATACTTTCCTCTTAGGACTGCCTTTGCTGCGTCCCAAAGATTTTGAACAGTTGCGTTTTCATTTTCATTTGTTTCCATGAATTTTTTTAACTCTTCTTTAATTTCCTGGTTGACCCCTTCATTCTTTAGTAGGATGCTCTTTAGCCTCCATGTATTTGAGTTCTTTCCGACTTCCCTCTTGTGATTGAGTTCTAGTTTCAAAGCATTCCCTGATAAAATGCAGGGAATGATCCCAATCTTTTGGTACCGGTTGAGACCTGATTTGTGACCTAGGATGTGATCTATTCTGGAGAATGTTCCATGGGCATTAGAGACGAATGTGTATTCTGTTGCTTTGGGATAGAATGTTCTGAATATGTCTGTGAAGTCCATTTGGTCCAGTGTGTCATTTAAAGCCTTTATTTCCTTGTTGATCTTTTGCTTAGATGATGTGTCCATTTCAGTGATGGGGTTATTAGTCTCCCAGTATTATTGTATCATTGTTGATGTGTTTCTTTGCTCTTGTTATTAATTGCCTTATATAATTGGCTGCTTCCATGTTAGGGGCATCAATATTTACAATTATTAGATCTTCTTGTTGGATAGACCCTTTAAGTAGGGTATAGTGTCCTTCCTCATCTCTTATTACAGTCTTTGGTTTAAAATCTAATTTGTCTGGTATAAGGATTGCCACTCCAGCTTTCTTTTGGTGTCCATTAGCATGGTAAATGGTTCTTCACCCCCTCACTTTCAATCTGGGAGTGTCTTTGGGTCTAAAATGAGTCTTTTGCAGACAGCATATCGATGGGTCTTGTTTTTTAATCCAATCTGATAGCCTGTGTCTTTCCTTTGGGGCATTTGGCCCATTTAGTTTCAGGGTAACTATTGAAAGATATGAATTTAGTGCCATTTTATTGCCCGTAAGGTGACTGTTACTGTATATTGTCTGTGTTCCTTTCTGGTCTATGTTGCTTTTAGGCTCTCTCTTTGCTTAGAGGACCCCTTTCAAGATTTCTTGTAGGGCTGGTTTCGTGTTTGCAAATTCCTTTAGTTTTTGTTTGTCCCAGAAGCTTTTTATCTCTCCTATTTTCAATGACAGCCTAGCTGTCATTGTATTGTATATAGTATTCTTGGCTGCATATTTTTCTCATTTAGTGCTCTGAATATATCATGCTAGTCCTTTCTGGCCTGCCAGGTCTCTGTGGATAATCTGTTGCCAATCTAATGTTTCTACCATTGTAGGTTACAGATCTCTTCTCCCAAGCTGCTTTCAGGATTTTCTCTTTGTCTCTGAGACTCATACGTTTTACTAGTAGATGTCGGGGTGTTGACCTATTTTTATTGATTTTGTGAGGGGTTCTCTGTGCCTCCTGGATTTTGATGCCTGTTTCCTTCCCTAAATTAGGGAAGTTCTCTGCTATAATTTGCTCCAATATACCTTCTGCCCCTCTCTCTCTTTCTTCTTCTTCTGGGATCCCAATTATTCTAATGTTGTTTCGTTTTATGGTATCACTTATCTCTTGAATTCTGCCCTCGTGATCCAGTAGTTGTTTATCTCTCTTTTTCTCAGCTTCTTTATTTTCCATCATTTGGTCTTCTATATCACTGATTCTCTCTTCTGCCTCATTTATCCTAGCAGTTAGCACCTCCATTTTTGATTGCACCTCATTAATAGCCTTTTTGATTTCAACTTGGTTAGATTTTAGTTCTTTTATTTCTTCAGAAAGGGTTTCTCTAATAACTTCTATGCTTTTTTCAAGCCCAGCTAGTATCTTTAAAATCATGATTCTGAATTGTAGGTCCAACATCATACTAATGTCCATATTGAGTAGGTGCCTGGCAGTCAGTACTACCTCTTGTTCTTTTTGTTGAGGTGATTTTTTCCGTATTGTCATTTTGTCCAGAGGAGAATAGATGAATGAGATAACAAAATGCTAACAGGGTAACAATGTGCCCAGACAATGTATTCTAAATAAATCAGAAAAGACCTGAAACCAGGGGAAAAGAAAGGGAAAGAAAGAGAGAAAAAAAAGAAAATGAAGAAGATAAAAACAAACAAAAACAGAACAAAACAAAAAAAACGGAATATGATCAAATATGACCAGGCTGGTGCATAGATTAGTACCACACACTAGATTTTGGGTGTATTTTGGTCTGTTAGAAGAAAGTGCCTTCCAAAATTTTAAAGAACGAAAAACTTATATATGTACAAAAATAAGGGTTGATAATGATGAAGGGATGGAATATGACTGTAAAGATGAAAATGATAAAAAATTTTATAAAAGGAATTGATAAGTTGTTTGAAAAAAGAAAGAAGAGGTTTAAAAAAAAAAAGGGAGAGAATGTGATCAGGCAGGAGAGTAGAACAAAACCATACACTAGAGATTTAGGGTATATTTTGATCTGTTAGAAGAAACTGTATCTCAAAATTTTAAAGAGAGAACAACTTATATATATATGCCAAAAATAAGGGTAACTACTATGAAGGGTTAGAATATGACTCTAAAAATGAAAAATAAAAATGGTTTTTAAAAAAGGGATTGATAAGAAGTTGGTTTAAAAAGGGAAAAAGAAAAATTAAAAAAAAATAAAAAACAACAGTTAAAAAAAATTAACTTTGAAAGACTAAAGAATCATGGTAAAAAAAGCCATGGATTCTATGTGCAGTGTTCCCCTAGCTCTGGCGTTCTGCCATTCTCATTGATCGGTAAACTTGGTCTTGGTGGGCTCTTCTTGCTGATCTTCTCAGGGAGGGGCCTGTTGCCGAGGTTCCCAAATGTCTTTGCTGGAGGCGGAATTGCCCTACCCTTGCCGGGTCCGGGCTAAGTAATCTGCTCGGGTTTGCTCTCAGGAGCTTTTGTTCCCTGTAAGCTTTCCGTACAGCTTTGGAGGATGAGAGTGAAAATGACGGCCTCCCAATCTCTGCACTGAGTAGCGGAGAACGCAGGGCCCCACTCCTCAGTGCGCCCCCAGAGAAAAGCAGTCAATCACTCCCATCTCCCCAGTCTCCGGCCGCACTCCATGCTCACCCAGCCTGTGACCGAGCGTTTCTACACAGTTTATAATTTTGATTAGTTTATTTCTTCATGTAAGTTTTTTTACTCGTGTACTGTATTTTTCCATAATTTCTTTTCAGGACTTTGCTCTCTTCCTTGTTGTGGCTACATCTAGATTTACAGAATAGAAAGATACATTCAGGATTTTTAACCTACTGTTGAAGTGCAAGCTCACAGAATAAACTTACAGGCGTAAAATGATTGTCCTCCCAACTCTATGGAAGGAAGTGTAACTTTCCCACATAAAAACTAATGAGTGGTGTGTATTATTATTATTATTTTTTACAGTGCCTCATATAGGAAGCAAAGATATTTTTCTATGAATAAATACAATTATGTTTGGTCTCCTATTTGTCTCCATTCTGTAGTCAGGATTGCTCTTCATATTGGTCTTTGGACAGGAATTTATTTTATTTGATACTCTAGTGGCTCAACCAATAGGTGTAATGGGGGGCCTTCCATATTTCCAACACTTATAGGTAAATAAGTTGTTTCTTCTGGACTTCTCCAGACAGTATGGCATTTTGTGAAGAACAGAGAAGTCAGATTCAGAGGGCTGACTCCACTGGATGATACTGGGCTGTGTGTGTTCTTACTCATTTATTCAGTCTCTCTGAACCTCAGCTTAGTCTCTTGTTTATAAAACAGCCTTCATAATAAGACCGATCTTATTTTACTTAATGTGAACGTGATTTATTTCTAATAGGATATTGAAAAGGTAAAAATCTTCATTTCAGGGGTGCCTGGGTGGCTCAGTTGTTGAGCGTCTGCCTTTGGCTTGGGTCATGATCCCAGGGTCCTGGGATCAAGCCCCGTGTCGGGCTCCCTGCTCTGCAGGAAGCCTGCTTCTCCCTCTCCCGCTCCCCCTGCTTGTGTTCTCTCTCTCGCTGTGTCTTTCTCTGTCAAATAAATAAATGAATCATTTCTATCACCAACCCAAACTTTATGATGAATTTTGATAATCACTGGTCTTTTATAGTATATATACTATTTAAGAATATTTGCCTTTTCCAAACTTTTGACATTGTATATGTTTGAATTTTATTGATGAAATTTATTGTCAAACAGCAATGGGAAAGTTACATTGCTAATTTCAGGGGCTAATTTATAAAAAGATTATGGAGTTTTATTTCTTACCATATAAAGGATACAAGATTTTTTTGTTTCTTTGTTTATTTGATCTTACCATGTATATTATGATTCATAATGGCGAGAAGAAAAGAATATATGGTTAAAGATGTTTATTTTTATTGTTGTTAGAAATCCATTACTTTATATTTGGTGTTAAAAGTTGTAGGGTTCGTTTTTTTTTTTAAAGAGACAGTGAAATCACATTATTTTCTTTTAAATATGTGTATAGCATAGTTTTTGAATCCCAACCACGTTGCAATATTTTGCACTGTTATCTCTCCTAGATTATCACGAATTCTGTAAGAAAGAGCTGAATTACATTTTTTAAGGACACTAATGAGCAAAAAGCTGAAGATATGGGAGGGGCTGAAGAACTTCCACTTAAGTGTAGAACCACCCTTGTAAATATATATCACAGTAATTTTTCAAGTGGAAATGTTTTAATTTACTGTTTGCTAACGATTGCTGGAGTCACAATGTCTGCTTATGGTACAGAAGGATTATTTTAATTTGATTTCTGGCTAGTGGTCTTTGAAGCTGACTTAATTCCAAATATAAATATGTCTTATATTTTCTCTTTTTAGGAATATTTCAAGACATAATGTCATTTTCTTTTATTTTGGTCTGTGCTGCATTGTTCTGTTGACTGTATTTTTATTTTCTTATTGTACAGTCATTCCATAGAAGCAGTAACTTTTGAGAACCTGAAATAAGAAAGGATATCACATTGATATTTTAAAAAGGCCTTTCAAATACCATGGGCAGTACAGATAAATGCACATGAGTAGTAGTCTTGGGTGGAGGAATAAGAGAGTTTAAACATGAGATTTTTAGTATAAGTATTAAGCATAAAAATGTAATTTGTTCTTACAAGTTATTACCAATTAAGAAAGGATGAATAAGAAGGACAAATTTAACTTTTGGAACATTCAAGTCATCATTCTAGGTAGCCAGATTTTTTCATACAAGGGTATAGCTTCAAATTATCATTTTTAGGAAAATAATCCGTTTTAGATGGAAATTTTTCCAATTGTCTTATTAATCAGGGCACACTGAATTAATTTTTTTTCATTACTCAGGGTTATTGTTATGAGCATAAAGTATAGGACTGCATTACTACCATTGAAGGTAAATGGGATAGCCCAATACTAGAGGAATCCAGACTTCCACAGTTTCTGATTGTCCACTTTTATTCTGGTTTAGATATGGAAATATCTGTAAGTCAGAAGAAATAGATGCTAATAATGGCCTTGTCCACCTTTTACATTTTTTTTTCCGCTGAAAAAATCTTCAGTAAACATCAATACAATGTAAATTCCCAAACCAGAGTAGCAATATAAAACTCCTCCGAATTGATGTCACAGAAATGTCAATAGATGGCGCTTCACTGTTGCCTTCTAACTGTGTGGACTAATGTGATCATGTGCTCTGAATCCCAAACAATTTTGTATCAGTAATAACTAATAATTCAATTCAGGAAAGATTTCTGACCATCTGTATACTGATTAATGAAGGGATAAAAGGAAACTTGAAACACTTAAATCTCTCAAAATTTAATCTTAGAATGTGGAAAGTCTTGTCGTGGACCAGCTACAGTACCAGGCTGAGCAAATAGGCCTCCCTTACCCCGGCTTCCTGAACTTAAGTGACGTTTACTTTGAATAAGTACAAGCACATATTTAGCAAATTTTTATTTAGTCATGTATATATATATATGTAATATACATATATAATACATAATGCAGATATATATCACAGATATAATATGTGCTGTACACATATATTACATATAATATATAAAGTTTATATATTTATATACATTTATGTATTCATATAAATATTTTGGCCGTGTATTCATCTAACATTTTCTTTTATTCAACAGAAATCTTCTTGACAGAGATACATTCTCTAAATCTGATCCAAGTAAGTATCTATTACTTGTTTTTTGAAACAGTCTACTTATTTTTCTAACCTGACTTTGCAAAAATTGTATGAAACTTACAGTTCTTGTTTAAATATTTGTTTTAAAGCACAGAAAGCAAGACGGGGGATGGTGTCAAGCCCTGCATTCTCATCTACCTGGGCAGTAGTCTGGCTAAAGAGAGGGAGTTGCTTAGCACTTTGAGAATAAGATGAAAATGCAAATGTAAGATAGTTCACTTTGAAATTAAAACCAGGGGCGCCTGGGTGGCTCAGTTGGTTGGTCCACTCAGGTCGTGATCCCAGGGTCCTGAGATCCAGCCCCACATTGGGCTCCCTGTTCAGCAGGGAGCCCACTTCTCCCTCTCCCTCTGCTTGCCCCTCCCCCTGCTTGTGCTCACTCTCTCTCTCTGTCAAATAAATAAATAAAATCTTAAAAAAAAAAACAAAAACCCAAAACCTCATGGTATGGCATATGATAGAAATTATATTTGAAAGGTGACCATAATGGACCATAATTTTAAGTGATTTAGTCCCAGAGTAATACTTTTCCTTCTTTTTTTGTAAATAAAAAGAGCATGTAAAGGCATGCTTAACCAAGAGAAATATATAAAATCGTTTTGGATGAACACAATTTTTTGATTCCTAATTATGTATATTAAAAAATTGGAGATAACTTGTAAAATGAGAAAGTTTAAATTAGAAAACAGCAACATTAATGTATACATCAACAAGCGTTTCCATTCTTGCAATAGTTAGAAATTTATATCCTGCAACTCTCCATCTCTACAAATATATGGGCAAATATGGGTTAACTACAGCGGGGGAGGTTTTGTGAGATGTTAGAATTTTTGAAGTAGTCATTGGGGAAAAGGCATTACAGTTTGTGGGTATTAAAAATTTCTGGGGCTGGGCGCCTGGGTGGCTCAGTTGGTTAAGCAACTGCCTTCGGCTCAGGTCATGATCCTGGAGTCCCTGGATCGAGTCCCGCATCGGGCTCCCTGCTCAGCAGGGAGTCTGCTTCTCCCTCTGACCCTCCCCCATCTCGTGCTCTCTCTCTCTCATTCTCTCTCTCTCAAATAAATAAATAAAATCTTTAAAAAAAAAAATTTCTGGGGCTCACTTGACAAATGAGTGGGACTTTTTTTTTTATCCCTTAATCTTTACCCCAAACACTTCATTTCTCTTTTTGTGACTTCCTTTTGTGGTTGACAAGATTTCTTACCTGTTTATAGATATTGAGGGTGGGAGTTGCAAATATTAAATGTAGAGGATGATATGCTCCAGATTGTCCTTCCTGTGATGGTTGAGCATTATGGGTATCTTAGGAAGAGCTTGACTAATGTCTAGTAACATACTGAAATATTTCAAACTGTTAAACTATAGTTTAAAAACTTATGTGTATCTGTAGTATAATGTAGATGAAGACATTAGCAAATAATTATTTTGTGTTTTTGTGCCTCGGTCTATGCATGTTAGGTTCTAAAGATCTGATACAGCTTTTTGTTTCTTTGCAAAAGTTTTTAGTCATTTGATGTTTTACTAGCAATTTTCTTACAAGAGTAAGGCCAGGAATAATTTATATACATTCATATATTTATAAAACACATTTATATATTTATTTTTTCTTCTCTTACAGTTTGTGTCTTATATGTGCAAGGAGTTGGAAATAAAGAATGGAGAGAGGTAAGCATTAACAGTTTTTAAAATATCATTGCGCTGAAAAATATGGTCTAAGTTACAATTTGGTCAAGATTATACTTCCCTGATTTTAGCTATTTTAAGTTTTCTTCAACCCAAAGGTTGCATTTTTTTAATTTATGAGAGTAATCTTTGTGTTTGTTTTTATTAATCCTCAATGTTTGTCTGATTTATGACCTTCCTGTAGAATATTCTAGCCTTGAAACTTGTATTTCCCTCACTGTAAAGTAAATTTAATGTGTTGCAATCCTTGCATAATTGAAGGCTAGACGTAGTCTCACTTTTAGAGGTCAGCTGCTGATGGTCATAAAATATTGCTTTAAAGGGTTTTAAGTGTGGTGTTTGATATCAACTATCACCTGCACTTTGCCAGTTAGTAACTTGTTATTTGAAAATAAAGTAGAAACTCAGTTTCCTAATGCAAGCATACTTTGTTACTTATTTATTTATTAATTGTTGTGTTCAGTTAGCCAGCGTATAGTACATCATTAGTTTTTGATGTAGTGTTCAACGATTCATTAGTTGCATGTAACACCCAGTGCTCATCACAACACAAACGTACTTTGTTTAATGAAATAAAAGCAAGGAGACAGAATTATTGTTTCAGTTAATTTGTATTCTAGAGTATCTCCACGTTCAAATGGAAGGATGATCACTGGAGGGGATCATATTTTATTTTATTTAAAATAAAAGACATTTCTATCTGCTTGTAGTTGCTGGTTATCCTAGCAGGTTAGTGCATTGTCTTAATGAGGTTACAGTTTCTGGTGAGATTTCCCTAGTGAGCTTTGCGCTATTTGTTGCCATAGATTGCTTTGCAGCCAGCCATTTTACCAGTGTGTCTCAACTGTGAGAAGATAAGGTCACTGTAATTTAATCTCAAAACTGGCAGAATAAGCCAATTCAGAAGTTGTTCCTACTGACAGTGGGTCAGCGGGATGCTGAGCACCAGGTTTTCATATTTAACTGCTCCTAGACATTTCCATGTGGTTATTTGAGCTTTATTTCAAACTCTACATACCTGATGGTAATTTCATCAGCTCTACCCTATCACTGCTGCGTCTTTGCTCCACATATAGCTGATAACATCACCAGCCAAAATACCAGACTGTGAGTTTTGCAGCCATCTTGACTTTCCTTCCCACACCTTCTTTATTTATCAGTTATCCAGTGGTGTGAATTCTCTTTTGTTAAAAAAAAAAAACCAAAAACCAAAAAACTCAAATGAGTCACCTCCTTCATCCAGACCTATGTTATCTTTTGTCTTGTATGTTAGAACATTCTCCTGAGTCCATGCTCCTCTTTCTTGTTCCTCTAATTATTCCTTTGATTATTTTCCAAAAAGATAGGCTGTTTCTTGTCATTTGCTCTAGAGTTCCCTTTCTCAAAGGCCTGGGGCAATCCAGGGGAACTGCTGAGTGACCATAAGAGTCAAGCTAGCTGGGGATGAGCACTTGCCAGGAGTGTTCAGAAAATAACATTACTTGGGCGCCTGGGTGGCTCAGTTGGTTAAGCGACTGTCTTTGGAGTCCCTGGATCGAGTCCCGCATCGGGCTCCCTGCTCGGCGGGGAGTCTGCTTTGCCCTCTGACCCTATCCCCTCTCATGTGTTCTCTCTCATTCTCTATCTCTCAAATAAATAAATAAAATCTTAAAAAAAAAAAAAGAAAATAACATTACTTGAGGGACCAATAAAGGAACTGAGATAAATATTCATAAGGTACGGGACCAGGAATCTGGGCCAATGCAGATCCCTAGTGATGAGGCTTTCCTATTGCCTATGCAAGATCTTTTATACTCACTACCGTTCTCAGCCCTTCAGATATATTGGCCAATTTATTGTTTGCACAATAACCTTAAGAAGTGATGCTATTATAATCCTTACTTTACACATGAGGAAACTAAAGCACGGAAAGCTCAGGTGACAGGACAAACGTTACCCAGTTATAAATAACAGAGTGGGGATTCAAGCCCTGGCCATCTGGCTCCAGAGCCTCTGCTGTTAGACCACCTTGCTTTGCAGAATCCTGACCTGATCCCAACATTCACATCTGGTTTTGTTAATGGAAGGAAATTCTATAAACTGATTTTGGGGCTTTATTCTTTTTTTTTTTTTTAAGATTTTATTTATTTGACAGAGACACAGCAAGAGAGGGAACATAAGCAGAGGGAGTGGGAGAGGGAGAAGCAGGCTTCCCACCGAGCAGGGAGCCCGATGCGGGGCTCGATCCCAGGACCCTGGGATCATGACCCGAGCTGAAGGCAGATGCTTAACGACTGAGCCACCCAGGCGCCCTTTTTTTTTTTTTTTTAAAGATTTTATTTAGGGCTTTATTCTTATTTAAGCTTGTCTCTGAATGAGAGGAAAGGAGGCCTACTTTTCAGGGAAAATAGCATAGACAGAAAACAATATTCTGCTTGTTTATTTTTTTTCTCCTTGAAGGAGTAAAAAGAGTTAGTAAGAGGAAGTAATACTCAAAGGGGATATAAAAACAAAGTAGAAGTTGAGAAAGTGATGAGAAATAGGACCCAGAGTTATATAGTGTGGATCGAAGCAGGTGGGTGAAGATGAAGAGAAACCAGTTAAGAGGCAATTTTGATAGACAGCATTTCAGAAGAATTAAAAGTGTTAGGAACTGGAGAATAGTCTGGAAGAATAGAAAGGAAACACCAGATGCAAGAGATAAGCATTCAGGAGCTAAAATCCATTGTATTTAGCGGCTAATTGAACTTGCTGGATAAAGGAAAGGTGTGAAAAAATTAAACACATTATATATACTATTAAATCGCCACAAAACCATTTGAGAAAGACAGTTTCCTTATTTTGAGAGTCAGGTGATGTAGTGGTTAAGGGTGTGCACTTGACCTCTCAGTGTCTGTTTCCTCATCTGTGATGTGGGAAATGCTAATGATTCTAGCTCATACAGTGGTTGTGAAGATCAAATGTGAGCCACTGATAAGTGTGTCTGGCACATAGGAAATATTATATGATTCAGGATACATTGGGACCCTAAGAGATCAAAAAGCTTTTATAAGGATAACAAAACTGGTAAGTGGCAGGTAAGTAAATTCCTGCATTATAAAATTCTGTAAAATTCATTGCATAAGCCCAGCAGTTGATGGGGAAGTGACCTACAGGATTTACTTGGCCTCAAACCTAATATGAAGCAGTGGTGTTATACAGCTGCTAAAAAGCTAATGCAATCTGAGGACGCATTGATGGATGTGCAGTGCTTACATCAAAGAAGATAATGCTATTATGTTGAACTACATGAAATTGTCATTTTTGTAGGTCAAAAATGGTTGAGTGTTGGCAATTTCATGTGATTCAATCAAATACTATTGTATTTTGCTCTGGTGGGAGGAGATCTGGAGTGTTACTTTTCAGCTCTCCATCTGAGACCATCGAAATGCCCACTATGTATTTTAGGAGGGCTACCATCTTCAAGAAAGGGATAGAAGCTATGCCATATGAATAAAGAATGTTGAATCTAGAAATTGCAAAGACCCTGACTAGTCATAATAAATACCTTCAAACTCTTAAAAGTATTTTCATTTAGAAACGGGAGTATACTTACTTGATACTGAAACAAAAAAGGAAGAAGCAAAAAATTTGGCTCAGAGGGAGAGACAAAGAGACATTGTTTAAGCCACTGTGAGGAAGACTTTTTTTTTTTTTAAGATTTTATTTATTTATTTGAGAGAGAGAGAGAGACAGAGCACAAGCAGGGGGAGGGGCAGAGGGAGAGGGAGAAGCAGACTCCCTGCTGAGCAGGGAGCCCATCCTGAGGCTCGATCCTGGGACTTTGGATTCATGACCCCAGCCGAAGGCAGCCGCTCAGCTGACTGAGGCACACAGGCACCCCTGTGAGGAAGACCTTTGTAACACAGAGTATCCCACAGTGGAATGGATTTCCTAGAACTGTATGCTGGCGCTCTAGTGGACATCCTGTTTCTGGAAGTATTTAAACAGGGGATGGACTAATTCATCAGGAATGAAATTGGACTCAGTTCTAATTTCCTTACAAGTCTGCTTTTTTATGAGACTAGAGAGTTCCAAAGATTTTCTAGTCATTTTTTCAGCTCTTCTAATTAACTTTTAAGTATTGAACATTATTTTACAAGATAACAGCAAAACCACTCTGGTAACTACTCTCAGGATATTTGGAATCAGACAAGTAAAACAATATTATTGATGCTTTATTAATAACTTTAAATATATCCACCCATTTATCAGTTTAACATATTTTTGAGTGCCTGTTTTGTAGCTGTAGTGGTGGGTAAGATTTTAAAATAGACTGTATTCTGCTTCAAGGAGCATACAATATGGTTGGAGAATTTTACCAGCAACTCCAGTGTGTCTTACTATCACTGTACTGATTTAGGTGTCAACACTGTATCAGTAATATAGTGGTTGTATTTGTTTTTGAATTTAGTTGTAGTCCGGAGAAGTATGTAGTTACAAGCTATATGATTCTGAGTTCTGGGATGAGTTACCTTTAGATAGTTAGGAGTAATAAAAAAAGAAAAAGAGCTTAAACTATGTTGAAACAAATGCTCCAAATAAAGAGATAGAAAAAATATTTAAAATTGATTTATAGTTGAAATCTGCAATTTAAAAATTATATCTGACACAGTTAGAATTACCTGCATGTCTTCTATAAGTTCTAATGATTGTGAATTATCAAGAGCTCTTGAAGTAATTGATCTTTTAAAACTAAAAGTATATTTCAGTGCATAACAATTTTGGAGCTAGAAATGATACTTAAGTGTCATGAATGATGAAAATATGCAAACCTCTTAGTGGCAAGTGGAAATGGCAAAGTATTATCCTTGAGGATGCACACTTAACTTTGAGAGGTTCTGAAGATATTGCAATTAACTTATTTGAGTTAAATTTTAGTTATCCATAGGTAATCTCTTTTGTGAATTACTCTTAAACATTTAAAATTATAGAAATGGTTTCAAATTCCCTAAGTTAGTATGTGATGAAAAAAAGCAAACTGAAGTTTATGTAATCCACAGCGATCATAGTTTGACAATAATCTACTGCCACATGTTGATTACCAAGGTTTAATGTTGTCTCTGCTTCTGAACCATTCCTCTGACACCGAGCTGTTTTAACATTTATTCATCTCCATACTGAATCATTTATGTATAATATATGAACACACAAACATATTCAGAAAGGATGAGAATATTGTTCATGAATGGTACCTTACCTATTGGACTTTTCTAAACTTAACTAGAATTTCCACCTTGCACCATTAAAATCCCATAATTTCTATATCTTTCTCATGGTCCTTGTCACCTTCTACTTTTTATCATTCAATAAACATCAAGGTCTTTTTTGTGAACTTACTCTCTTATTATATGTCTCAGCTTCACTTTTTAACTCAGTGCTCCTTAAGGTCAACCTTCTGCACTATGGCATTTAGGATAGGGCTCTGTTCTTAGAAAGTGCTCAGTTAATATTTGCTCAAAGGATAAATTTGAGGATACCCTCAAATATAGGCACACACATAACTCTCATGGTTTCAAAACTTACGAGTTGGAAGAACCCCTTTAGATCATTTGGTATGAAGTTCACATTTTTCAAATGAGAACATTTGTGTGGTATGCTAACTAATTATGAGATCCCGATGCTCGTTCTGCTGCTCCCTATCATAACTTTAACTACATATTTTGGAATTTGAATTACAGCATCCATTGAAAACATATATACCTCTTGAAGCTTAGGGGATACTAGTTTCATTCTCTCCTTCTTGTCCTGTAGAAATACTAGAGTGAACCAGCTAAAGTTATTGATACAGAACAGGAAGCTCCCCACAATCTTTAGGCAGGCCCTGTTGCTGAGGCCCTGAGGAGGGTCTTGTATGGCTACTGATAACTGCCTTCACTATTGGATTCATGCTGCAGAGCAACTGAACATTTCTGTTGTGTTTAGTTTTCTTTTCTCTTTTATTTTTTTTTAAAGATTTTATTTACTTATTTGACAGAGAAAGGGAGCACAAGTAGTCAGAGAGGCAGTCAGAGGGAGAAGGAGAAGCAGGCTCCCCGCTGAGCAGAGAGACAGATGCGGGACTTGATCCCAGGACCCTGGGATCATGACCTGAGCCAAAGGCAGACGCTTAACCTACTGAGCCACCCAGGCGTTCCTCTTTTCTCTTTTTTAAAAAAGATCTTAATGACAGAATACTGCTAAACATTCAGTCTGCAGAGATTATATTCTCATAGACATTTGAAGGATTCTCACAATGTGTATCATGACTTCTCCAATGAGATTCATTGAGGGGATTGTAACAGAAGACATTGGAAGTTCTCTTACAAGAACACTTGTGTGATATGTGGTTGAAATCAGAGGGGGAGATGAACCATGAGAGATTATGGACTTTGAGAAACAAACTGAGGGATCTAGAAGGGTGGGGGGTGGGGGGATGGGTTAGACTGGTGATGGGTATTAAAGAGGGCACGTTCTGCATGGAGCACTTGGTGTTATATGCAAACAATGAATCATGGAACACTACATCAAAAACTAATGATGTAATGTATGGTGATTAACATAACATAATAATAAAAAAAAGAAATAAAAAATTATTTTGAAATACCAATATCTTCTATGGTATGTATAGTCAGTCTTAAGGCATTACTATTTTAGCAAAAATATTTTGTGTGCCCCTCAGGAAAATCCTCTGTACATCTGAGTTCCCAAGGTCAACCATCCTGGTTTTGGAAAGAGACCTATGAACCTTGAAATTTTTTTGTTTAGAAAAGGACATGACGTAGTTTTGCAAATATTCCTAGCTACAGATGGTTAGAAGCTGTGGCTTAATTTAAGTTGTCCTTTCTTTATATGGCTCAGTTAAAGTCTTTTAACTCTATGAATATTCTGTGACCAATTGAACGGGAATCATAGTTTCAATAGAACTTTGCTGATTAATACTTGAAAAACAAATCCAGAGTAATTTTGGTCTCTTGAGTTATTTTTTTTCCTGTTATTTTTTTATTTTTTCCAGCTTTATTGAGATCTAATTGATACATAACATTATGTAAGTTTAGAGCATACAATGTAGTAATTTATGTATATATATTGCAAAATGATTACCAAAATAAGGCGAGTTAACACATCTATCATCTCAATATGATTGTGTGTGTGTGTGTGTGTGTGTGTGTGTGTTGTGGTGAGAATTTTAAAAATCTACTCTCTTAGCAGCTTTCAGATACATAATATGGTATTGTTAACTATAGTCACTATGTTGTACATCACATCTTCAGAACTTATTCATCTTGGGACTGGAAGTTTGTATCCTTTGACCACTTTTGCCCATTCCCGCCACCCCTGGCAACCACTTGTCTGTCCTGTTTCTATGAGTTTGATTTTTTTAGATTCCACATATAAATGAGATCATATAGTATTTGTCTTTCTCTGGCTGACTTATTTCACTTAGCATAATGCCCTCAAATTTCATCTATGTTGTCTTGCAAATGGCAGAATTAATTTCCTTTTTATTATGGCTGAATTTCTGTTCTGTTTTTAATATACCTTTTTATTGCAATAAAACATACTTGAACAAAGGGGAAAATAATACAGCACAATAATTTATTAGATGTGAACACATCCATGTAACCACCACCACATCACAAATAGAACCTTCTACAATCCAGCAATTCTGATTGTGGCCTTCTCTCCTCCCAAATTAAGCAACTATCCTGACTTATAGCAGTATAGGATAATTTTTTCTATTCTTAAGCCTTATATAGATAGAATGATATAGTATATATTTATTTGTGTCTAGTTTCATAACTCACAGTTATGCTTTGGAAGTCTATCCATGTATGTGGTAAGAGTTTGTTCATATTTTTTGCTGTATGGTTTTCTATTTATGAATATACCCCAATTTATTTATCCATGCTACTCTGGATAGACATTTGGGTTCCCAGTTGTTGAAATTATGATTAACTGATTAGAACATTCTTGTACTTATCTTTATATATTTATTATTCTTATTATTTGTATATGTAGGAGTAAAATTTCTAAGCCATAGGTTATACATATTTTCATTTTTAAAACATTGAGATATAATTGACATATATTAGTTTCAGATACAGCATAATGGTTCTATTGTCATATGTTGTGAAATGATTACCACGATAAATCTCATTAACGTCTATCACCACACAGAGTTACAATTTTTTTCCTTGTGGTAAGACCTCTTAAGGTTTATTCTTTTAGCAACTTTCAAATATATATTCCGTTGTTACTAACTATAGTCACCATGCTGTGCATTATATCCCCATGATATTTATTCTATAACTGGAAGTTTGTACCTTTTGACCTTCTTCACTCATATTTTTCACTCCCCACGCTTGCCTCTGGTAGCAACCACCAGTGTGTTCTCTGTACCTATGAGCTTTTGAAATTTATTTTTTATTTATTTTTTAAATATTCTACATATAAGTGAGATCATACAATATTTGTCTTTGTCAGACTTATTTTACTTAGCATAATGCCTTCATGGTCCACTAATTTTGTCACAAATGGCAGGATTTCCTTCTTTTTTTATGGCTGAATAATATTCTAATACATATGTATTAGACTATATACAGATGCATATAGATATATATCTATTTATATAGAATATTAGGATATTAGATATAGAATATTATATATAGAATATTAGAATATATTTCATATATATGTATCACCTCTTCTTTATCCATTCATTCCTTGATGGGCACTTAGGTTGTATCCTTATCTTGGCTATTGTAAATAATACTGCAATGAACATGGGGGTGCATATATTTTTTGAGTTGGCATTTTTGTTTTCTTTGGGTAAATACCCAGAAATGGAATTGCTACATCATATGATAGTTCTGTTTTTAATTTCTTGAGGACCCTCCATACTGTCTTCCACAGTGGTTGCACCAGTTTATATTCCTACCAACAGTGCACAAAGGTTCCCCTTTTTCCATGTCCTCACCGACACTAGTAATTTCTTGTCTTTTTCATAAAAGCCATTCTAACAGGTGTTATCTCACTGTAGTTTTTATTTGCATCTCCCTGATGATTAGTGTTGTTGGGTACCTTTTATGCACCTATTGGCCATTTGTGTGTCTTCTTTGGAAAAATGTTCAGATCCTCTCCCTATTTTTTAATTGGATTGATTTTTTTTTTACTGTTGAGTTAAATGACTTCTTTATATATTTTGGATACTAACCCCTTATCAGATACATGATTTGCAAATACTTGCTCCCATTCAGTAACTTGTCTTTTCATTTTCTTGATGGTTTCCTTTGCTGTGCAGAAGCTTTTAAGTTTGATGCATTCCTATTTATTTATTTTTGCTTTTGTTGCTTTTACTTTTGATGTTATTGAAAAAATTATCACCAAAACCTGTGTTTGTTGCTTACTGCCTATGTTTTCTTCTAGGAATTTTATGGTTTCAGGTCTTACATTCAAGTCTTTAATCCATTTTGAATTAGTTTTTGCATATGGTAGAAGAGTTTCATTCTTTTGCGTTTGGCAGTCCAGTTTTCCCACCATTTACTGGAGAGACAGTCCTTTCCCCATTGTTTATTCTTGGCTCTTTTATTGTAAGTTAATTGATATGCATAGGGTTATTCCTAGGCTCCTTATTCTGATCTATTGATTTTTGTATCTATTTTTATGCCAATACTATACTATTTTGACTACTGTAGCTTGGTAATATAGTTTGAAATCAGTGATTGTGATGCCTCCATTGGTGTGCATATTTTCATTTTCAGTACATACTGCCAAATCATTTTCCAGAATTTTCCATCTGCCATTCTCATTGCAGAGCATTCTTGTTAATGCTTTCTGTTATAATAAGTCTTTTTAAAGTTTTCCATTCTGGTTAGTGTGCAAAGGTAACTTGTTTGGATTTTAACTTCCTGATAATGTGGCTGAGCATCCTTTGGTAAGCCTAATGACCATTTGGCTATCTTTTATGATGCGCATGTTCAACTGTTTTTCCTATTATTGATTTTTAGGAGTTATTTATATCTTTAGGATAAGAATTTTTGTTGCTTATATGTCTTGCAAGTGTCTTGTCTCCTTTTGTAGTATGGTTTTTTACTCTCTGGGCTGTGTATTTGGGTGAACAGAAATTCTGAATTTTAATTTAGGTCGACAAAGCAGTCTATTCCTTTATGAGCTATGCTTTTGTTTAAGGAAACTTTCTTATTTTGAAGGTCATGAAGATGTTCCCAAGGTTATATTCTAGAAGCTTTATTGTTTTAACTTTCATATTTAGATTTACACTTCCTCTGAGATTAATTTTTGGGTATGGCTTAAGGTAAAATTTACTTTGATTCTATATGGCATCTAATTGACCCAGGAGCATTTATTAAAGAGATTTCCTTTCTCTACTGCACAGTCATATCACCATTATCGTAGATGAAATGACTGTATATGTGAGGGCCTTGTTAGGTTTCTACTGTGGTATACTTCGTTTTAATAACTCTGTTTCAATAACTAAATCTGGTTGTTTGTGCTTTGTAGTTTTTTTTTTCCTTCAAGATTTTCAAGGCCAAATGTTAGGATCTTTCTTTTCTTGTAAAGAACCGGATATAAATAAGGGCTGCGTAAATATTTTAGGCGAGGTGGCCCTGTGGTCTCTCTAGCCATTGTAACATGAAGCAGCCATGGACAATATGTGAACGCTAGATGATGGCTATGCTCCAATGAATCTTAATTTATGAAATAGGCAGCAGGCCAGATTTGGCTCAGGGACTGTAATTTTCTGAACCCTGTTCTAGAATATTCTTAGGCTTTTACTTTTCCACAGAAATTTTGGAATTTATTTGCTACCTTACCCATATACATATATATGCACATGCACACACACACACAGACACAGTATGAGATCTGAGATGGTGTTGAAACTGTAGATCAATTTCAGAGAATTGAAATATGTAAAATAATATGACTTACAATCTATGAATAGGGGTGCCCCTCTAATTATTTAAGTTTTCTTTAGTTTCTTTTAAGATGTTATAGTTTTTTATGTAGAGCCTTTGCATATCTTTAGTTGGATTTAACTTTAGTGATTTAATATTTTTTATTTTAATGTAACTTACCATTTTTCCATTTTTATTTTTTATTGTGATATATAAAATATAATTTAGTTTTTGGATAATAACTCTGAAGTGGCATTGCTCAACTTACTAATAATGGTTTGTGGAGTTTTAAAAGTTTAGTGCATAAACTATGCTGATCTGCACATTAGAGTTTTATTTTTTTCCTATCTAATCATGGTATTTTTTGTGCTGACAAGTCTTGTACAGTGTAGAATAAAGGTGGTGATAGGAAGCATCCTTGTTTTGTTCCTGGTCTTAAGGGTAAAGTTTTCATGTATGCATCCATTGAGATGATTATATTATTTTTCTTTATTTTGTCAATGTGGTGTGAATTACATGTTGGGTTTTCAGTTAAAATAAATATATTTCTGGAATAAAACCAACTGATTCATAATGTGTTATCTTTTAAATATATTGGTTGCTATGCTTTGCTAATACTTATTAGAATTTCAAATTTATGTTATGAGTGATACTGACCTATAAATTTTCTTTCTTGTCATAGACTTCAGATTTTGTTGTTTAGGGTAGGCAGGGCTCAATAAAGGTGCTTGAAAGTATTTCCACTTTTTCTGTTCTCTGAGAGAATGTATGAAAGGTTAATGTCATATCTTAATTAAAATGTTTAGAAAATTTTGCTGCTAAAGCATTCTTAGCCTGGATATTTCTTCGTGGGTATTTTAACTTCAGATTCATTTCCTTTCTTACATGTATGTTTACTCAAGATTTCAATTTCCTCTTCTGTCAGTTTTGTGTGCTGTGTTCTTCTAAGAATTTATTAGCTTTGCCCAAATTCTCAAGTTTATTGGCATAAATTTTCTTGTAATATACTTTTATGATATGTTTAATTTCTGTATGATCTATAATGATGCTCTTTTTACTTTCTGGTATTAATAATTTGCATTTTCCCTCTTTTTTTCCCCCCTTGATCCATCTTGGTAAAGGTTTATCAGTTTTATTAGTCTTCTCAAAGAATTGATATTTGCTTTTATTGGTTATTTAATTTAGTTTTTTTAAAATTTTATTGATTATTGCAATTATTTTGTTACTTTTCCCCACACTTTGGGGGTTTAATTTGTTCTGTTTCTAAATTCTTGATTTAGACAACAACATTTATTTCTAGTCATTTGTCTTTTTTTTTTTTTTTTTTTAGATTTTATTTATTTATTTGACAGAGAGAGACACAGCGAGAGAGGGAACACAAGCAGGGGATGTAGAGAGGGAGAAGCAGGCTTCCTGCTGAGCAGATAGCCTGATGCGGGGCTCGATCCCAGGACCCTGGGATCATGACCTGAGCCGAAGGCAGATGCTTAATGACTGAGCCACCCAGGCGCCCCTCTAGTCATTTGTCTTTTCTACTATATGCATTTTAGGCTATATATATATATATATATTTTTTTTTTTTTTAGAGGAGCTTTAACTGTATCAACAAGTTTTGGTATGTTGTACTTTCGTTAGCTTTGAGATTCAAAGTATTTTTTTTTTAATTTTGAAACTATCTTATATTTACAGAAAAGTTGCACATATAGAAAGAATTTTTTTTCCTTTGAACCACTTGAGAATAGGTTGCCAACATGATGACCCAATAGCACTTGAATACTTTATTTTCTTTTTTAATTTTTTTAAAGATTTTATTTTTTTTGACAGAGAGAGAGAGACAGTGGGAGAGGAAACACAAGCAGAGGGAGTGGGAGAGGGAGAAGCAGGCTTCCCACCGAGCAGGGAGCCCGATGTGGGGCTCGATCCCAGGATCCCGGGATCATGACCTGAGCCGAAGGCAGACGCTTAACGACTGAGCCACCCAGGTGCCCCGCACTTGAATACTTTATAGCACAAAGGACATTCTCCTCCATAACCATAATATAATACTGAGACTTAGGGAATTAACAATGACATGTTTCTACCATCAAATCCTAAGACCCTATTCAGTTTTCACCAGTTGTCCCAATAATGTGTTTTAAAGCAGATGGATTCCATTCAGAAGTACATGTTGCCTTAGTTGTCATTTTTTGGGGTCTTTTTTGATCTTGAATACTTCCTCAGTCTTTCCTTAACTTTGATGACCTTGACACTTTTGAAAATTGAAAATGAAATGTCAGCTACATTATAGAATTTCTCTCATTTTGATTTAGTGTGCTATTTTCCCTCATGTGTAACTTTGGATGAAATATCACAGAGGTGATACTGTGTGTTCTTCTTGTTGTATCCCATCTGGTGGCACAGGGTTTTGATGTGTTCCAGTTTTGGTTAGGTTAATTTTGATCACTTGATTAAAGTAATGTCTACTAGCCTTCTCCACCAAAAAGTTACACTCCTCTTTTTGTAGTTAATATTTTGGGAGGAGACTCTGGGAATTATGTTGGGAGGGTAGTTAATGAGAGATGCTTGGAGAATATATAAATATGTTTCCTCACTAGACTTTTAATTTATTCATTTATTTTATAAGTGTAGACTCGTGGTTTCTTCTTTTTCTGTGGTTTTATATGTTACTATTGTTTATTTTGGGGCTCAAATTTGACAAATGGGAGCACTTTCAAGTTGGCTTCTGTGTCTTTTAAAAGTGCCCCAGTCAAAATACAAATCAAAACCACAATGAGATACCACCTCATACTGGTTAGAATGGCTAAAATTAACAACTCAGGAAACAACAGGTGTTGGAGAGGATACAGAGAAAGGGGAACCCTCTTACACTGTTAGTGGGAATGCAAACTGCTACAGCCACTCTGGAAAACAGTATGGAGGTTCCTCAAGAAGTTGAAAATAGAGCTACCCTATAATCCAGCAGTTGCATTACTGGGTATTTATCCAAAGGATATAAGCATAGTGATTCGAAGGGGCACATGCACCCCAATGTTTATAGCAGCAAGGTCCACAATCGCCAAATGTGGAAATAGTGCAGATGTACATTGACAGATGAATGGATAAAGAAGATGTGGTGTATATATGTGTATATATATATATATACACACACACACACAATGGAATATTATTCAGCCATCAAAAAGAATGAAATCTTGCCATTTGCAATGATGTGGATGGAACTAGAGGGCATTACGCTAAGTAAAATAAGTCAGTCAGGGAAAGACAAATACCACATGATTTCACTCATGTGGAATTGAATAAACAAAACAGATGAACATAGGGGAGGGAAGGAAAAAAAATTAGATGAAAATTGGGAGGGAGGCAAACCATAAGAGATGCTGAACTCTAGGAAACAATCTGAAGGTTGCTGGAGGGGAGATGTGTGAGGGGATGGGGTAACTGTGTGATGGGCAGGAAGGAGGGCACTTGATGGAATGAACACGGGGTGTTATATGCATCTCATGAATCACTACATTCTACCTCTGAAATTAAGAAAAAAAAAAGTCTACTTAAAAAACAAATAAATAGGGCGCCTGGGTGGCTCAGTTGGTTAAGCGACTGCCTTCAGCTCAGGTCATGATTCCAGGGTCCTGGGATCGAGTCCCGCATCCCGAGCAGGGAGCCTGCTTCTCCCTCTCCCACTCCCCCTGTTTGTGTTCCCTCTCTCGCTCTGTCTCTCTCTGTCAAATAAATAAATAAAATCTTAAAAAAATAAATAAATAAAAGTGCCTTTGCTCATTCTTTTAGCAGTTCCTTGCTTCTGGAGGCAAGATGTTTAGGGCTTTTACTCTTTCTCTGGAAATATTTCTTAAATTCTACTTTGCATGATATTGAATAGTTAATCTGGCTTTCTTTTCTTTGATGTTTGCACAGTCTTTTTTCTCCTGGACTTACTTTTAATTTTCTTGTGTTTTTGTATTTAAAGTGTGTTTCTTGTAAGCAGCAGACACTGGGCTTAAAAATACATCTATGTCGATAATATTTATCTTCTTTGAAGTGTTTAGATTATTTACAATTAATGGAATTGCCAATATATTTCAGTTAAAATCATTTTACTGTTTCTTTTTTATTTTTTTAAATTTTATTCATATATTTTAAATTCCTTATCTCTCATTTCTTTTCTTCTTTGGATTTGACAATAATTTTTTTAGCATTAGTTGTTTTTCCCTATATTAACTTGTTAATTTTACTGTCTTTTACTATTCTTAGTAGTTACCCTAAAGAGTTCAACATATGCATAAAAGTTTCTTGATATTTTAGAATCTGATAAGTTAGTTTTGTTACAACTTTCCAGAAAATGCTTAGTCCTAAAACATTTTAGCTTATCTCTCCTCCCATGTTTGGTGTCGTTGTTATGGATGTTAATTTTGTATATAATATAAACACACAGGATAGTTTATTATAATTTTATATCATCAATATTCTTTTTTATTTTCCATATGTTTACTCTATTAGGTGCTCTTCATTTCTTTTTTTTATTTTTATTTTTTTTTAAAGATTTTATTTATTTATTTGACAGAGACAGAGATAGCTAGAGCAGGAACACAAGCAGGGGGAGTGGGAGAGGCAGAAACAGGCTTCCTGCCAGGCAGGGTGCCTGATGTGGGACTCAATCCCAGGACCCTGGGATCATGACCCGAGCCGAAGGCAGACGCTTCACGACTGAGCCATCCAGGCGCCCAGGTGCTCTTCATTTCTTTGTGCATTTGTATGCTATATGCATTTTAATTCTGTCTGAAGAATTCCCTTTAAAATTTATGTTGGTGCAATTTTGCAGTTTTGTTGTCAATAATTGTCTCAGTTGTTTTTATGGGGAGATGCTCTTATTTGACATTCACTTTTTTGTTTATTGGAAACAAATACAAAAAATGAAAACCTTGGTGAATTATTAGAAGGCAAACACCCATCTACCATTAACAAGGTCAAGAAATAGAACTTTGCCAGCACCCCAGAATTTGTTTCCATGGACCTTTCCAATCAGAGCACTCTGTTTTCAAAGACTAATGATATGTGTGTGGGGGTGTGTGTGTGTGTTTATGGTTTTATTATCCACTTCTCAACATTATAGTTTAGTCTTGCACACTTCAAAAAAATGTTGTGGTATTTTCTCTTTCTTTTAGTCTATAGCTTTCCCTCCATTCCTTTGTTTTTCTTACAACTTATCTTTACAGAAACTGGGCCGTTTGACATATATAGTTCCACAGGCTATTGATTATGTGCTTAAGGTGCAGTTCATCATGTGTTTTTCTGTTCTTTGTATTTCTACAATTTGACAGATTCTATCAGAAGGTTGATAAGACATGGGTTCAATTCCTTTGGCAAATCTGTTGGTGGTGGTGTAAACTTCAGTAGGAGGCAAATGAGGTCTTGTTTTCCCTCTTTTTTCTGTTAGCAACCATTGACGCTTAGTGCTTGGATCTTTGGGGTTTTTCCACTTGTTAGTTGGAATGATGTTGCATTCTATCAGCATTATCAGATCATATTGACATTGCATGCTTTATTTTCTCTCCCTTAGACCTAATTGAGTCTTAGTTCTATAAGTAATGCTCACCACCACTCCATATGTCAATATTTCTGTAGTAATTTTGGTTATCTAAAGCTCAGTTGCTAGTAGATTTTTTAGAAGAGCTCATGGGAATGATATTCATCTGTTTTTTTTTTTATGTCAACAACAATTTGTGCCCTTTGAATATGAAGAATATAAAATCTTTTGATTACATTTTCTTTCCTTAGGTATATTAAATGTTATTCATTTGTTCTGTCATAAAACATTTCTGTCAAAAACTCTGAAGAAAATCTAATTTTATCTTTCTTTAAGCCATGAGCTAATGAATTGCAGTTTTTAATACTTGTCTGTTCTTTGTTATGATTTTCTTCTTTGTGGACTTCTGTTATTATATGATGGATCCACTTTGCCTGTATTGAGTATTTGCTACTTTCTCTCCTTTTTTTTTTTTCCCATTTCTTTTTGATTCTTAAAAACAAAAATACTTCTTTCCAATTTCTGTTAAGGTTTTATTCTATTGTGATTATTCTTGCGTCCTTACTAGTTTATTCCATTTCTAAGATGCTGTTTTATTTATTTTACCTCTATTTCCTCTTTGATTTATATCACCTCCTTTCTCTGTATTGCTAATTCTGATTTCTGCAATTCTTTCATGTCTGTATGTGTTTTGGCTCTATTTGAAATACTACAGTTTTAATTTGGCATTTGATTGTATCTTTTGGCATACTTTCATGTCCTGTAGAGATATTATTCTGTTCTCTAATCTCTCTTTTTTTAATGGTAACTTTGTATGTAATTAGACCTTGAAACCTTTAATTTTCCTGAAATTTTAATGAAATCTGGGTTCAGATAGCTTTTCTAACTTCACTAAGCTCCTACTTCTGTTCGGTTGTATAGTCTTCAAAAGTTTGGCTCATAGTTGCTGAGATTTCCTGGCTTTGCTTCTCTCCCCATTTTTAAGTGGACTTGCTTTTTTTCTTTGTCACTGCTTGTTCCAAGCAAAAGTTAGGCTCACATTAATTAACTTCCCTTCTCTCTAGCATTGGGGCTTTCAGCTCTTGGGTGCCTTTGCATCTCTACAATAGTATCAGACAATAAAGTTTTGTGTTTTATCCACTACCTTTTCTGGTTCTCCACTGGAATGTTGGTCTGTTACAAGTGACTGCTTTGGAACTGGAGGCAGAAGTCTTCATGCCTGTTAATTATTGCTGAATATTGTATAAGAAAATTTAGCGATATCCTTGAGGCTTTGGATGATTTTATATTTCTCCAGAGTGGGTTTACTTTTGCTTCTGGGGAGATAACTAGGCTGGGAAACGTTTATCTTAAGTCAGTTAAAGATTTGACTCCCTCTGAGCTGAGCTTCATTCTTCTTGAGGATTGCTTTTCTGATTCATCCGGGGTAGCCTCTTAGGGTCCCAACTCAAAATTTTTGTTACCTTATTTTTTTAATCCCTCAATTAAAAAAACTTAAACATACTGACAAGTGGAAAGAAATATAGAGTGAACATGAATATAGCCCCTTTGATGATTTTTAAAAACTCCGTTGTCTCCCCCAGTTTGATGAGACTGTGGAAATCAGTTTGGTTTGCTTCTTTTTCTTTTTCTTTTTCTTTTTTTTTTTTTTGCCTACCACAATGTAGTTATTTTAAACATTGAAAAAAATATTTTAAACAAAATTTTCATATTGAATATGCAATCTGATAAGCCATTTTTGCTTTTACATTATATTTTCTTTTTTAAATTTAATTTAATTTTATTACGTTACATTAGTCACCATACAATACATCATTAGTTTTTGATATAGTGATTCATGATTCATTGTTTTCCTATAACACTCAGTGCTCCATGCCATATGTGCCCTCGTTAGTAACCATCACCTTTTTCAAATACAGCGCCCCTTTTGGCTTCTCTTTTCTCCAGGTTTTTGGTTTCACATGTATAACTTTTTGTTAGCTCTCTGGTGCCTCCAAAAAGATTATTTTATGTTTTGTCAGATTTTTCTAGTTGTTCTCAGGGCAAAAGTTGGTCTGAAACAACCTGATCTGTCATTGACAGAAGCAAGTTTGTTCTGATCATTTTTGAATGAAAATAATTCCCAGACTTAGCTTTGCAATGTTTCTGTTTTCCTGCCAAGTTCTGAAAAAAAAAAAAAGTGAATAAACCTCACAAAAACAAACATTGAGAATTTAAGAATCTCAGTGTTAAACCTATGCCTAAAGGTCTATTGTATAGAATGATTTTAGGAAGGGGACAAAGTATGTTGCAAAATCTTACGAAAGGCAGTAATAGAATGTAATAATTCTTAAAAAAAATCTGGGAATTATTCCTTTGGAGGATTTTAAAGATAATGATCAAAAGTTAGTTTTGAGTATATGAAATTAATAATTGCCCACTTTCTAATGAATGTGCATCAACAACATTATTGTGCATCTGTGGCTAGAACTGCTTTTAAGTATTCAGAGACTTCAGGGTTGATGTGAATACATTTCTAAGTTTATTTTCAATTGAATTTAGATAATAACCTAAATAAAACAATTTAATTTAAAATAATAAAGTAGATTAAAATAATAATCTACTCAGTTCATTTAAAAAATATTTTTGTCACATAAATGAAAACCTAGCTGATACATGATAAAAATTAACCCATATTCCCCATTAAGGACCTCCCTGATAAATTGAGTCCATTTTTTTCCTTCACATGGTAAAACATGTCATTAATCACAGAATTAATAGTAATACTTAAAATATTGTTATTTTTTAGAGTATGATATTATATTATAATGTTTTAACCAAGGTTTTAAAGCACTATAATTTTAAAAATTGGTGGAGTTTAGTATTTTCAGTATTTTCTTTTCTTTTAAATTTTTAAATTACTTTTTAAAGATTTTTAAAAATTTATTTATTTGTCAGAGAGAGAGCGAGTGAGCACAAACAGGGGGAGCGGCAGGCAGAGGGAGCTCCCACTGAGCAGGGAGCCGCATGTACGGCTCCATCTCAGGACCCTGGGATCATGACCTGAGCCGAAGGCAGTTGCTTAACCGACTGAGCCACCCAGGCATCCCAATCCTTTCTGCATTTTATGTGTGACTATTATAGGGATGTGATCAAGGTGTCCTTTTTTTGTTGGTTAATGATTTATGTTCATTCATAAAAACAGGAGATCCTAAAAAGTGAATAAAAGTCACGTATGTGAAATACCCTTTTTCTTTCTGTGTGTGAATTTACATTCACATCTACATGTATAATGACATCTCAGTGATCCATAATAATTTAAGACCTGGATAAAGCTTTCAGATTTTCCACTTGTCTTTTTATAATTAAGTGAATTTCAAATCTTTGATACGTAAAAAAAGAAAAAAAAATTATTGGATAATGAGTTACATGACAAAACTGTATCTCTTTCCCTCAGAGGAGGAGGTCCATGGATTTTCTGGTAATCCAAGTGTTTAATTTTCAAGAGGAAATGTGTACAAATGGGGTTATGTGTGTGGGTGTGTGCTTGTGCTTTGTATTCTTTATGCAAGTTGGATATGTATAGTCCTAAACTGAGCTTTTTTATTGAATTTATCTTAATAATCTCTTTGTAATACTCAGTTTATCTAGTCTTCCTGGCTACTTTCTGGAGACCATGCTCTGTATATCACCAGCACTAAGATATAATTCTTATATAATAACCAAATTACAAATGTGCACTTGTCCAGATGACATTTTTCTTCATCACTTTCACTTCAGTTGACACATGAATATGACCTGGGTGGCTGTTCTGGGCCATCACAATATATTAAAACTTTCTGAACATTTTTATCAAAACAGAGTTCATCTGCCTGGTGCCATAAATAAATGAATGTTCTTCTATTACTGCTCCTCTGAACTCCTCTGAAGCAGTATAACAATTAGTTGATTTAGAAATCAGGAATATTTCCATTCTATCGTTTTCTGCAGGATTTGTTCCTGAACTAGAAAAGTAGATATGTATCTGATTAGCTCAAGCATAAAACAAAAGAAAACTCTCAGACTTGATTGTGAATTGTTTATTTTTTTTAAAGCTTTACAAGAAACAGTGTTTTATGTTCCAATAAAATTAACAGTTTACATGCTTTTTTCAAATGACTGAAACTTTCACACTTGTTGAGTAAAAGAACATTTTCCTCACATTTTTCTCATTATGGGATGATGAAACTTAATACTGTATAATTATGTAAAAGAGCTTGACTGTCCACATATTTGGATATGTTCATTGTGCCAGAGATTACTGTAATCAGCTTTGTAGGTACTTCTGACAATTCAGGATAGTTGATACTCAGAAGAAGACTTTGTAGGATACAAGTTGCAGTTCTTTCAGATGTAGCTGTTTCTGGGTATATACCATTGATAAATGGTATTAATAATTGACTTTCCTTAAAATTTTAATCCCCTCTGATCTACATAGAATTATATGCAACTGTTCATTTTCTAAGGAATTAGAAATTTCTTATTTGGTAGTGTAACACATTAGCTGAGACAAATTTCATTTCAAGTCAAAAAGATTAATCATTTGGTTGATAGCTAATATATTCCAGCCTCTGGGAAAGAACCAACATATTTCCCATGAGCTAAACTAGATAATGTATCTGTGATTTCTTATTATTACCAGTTTTCATTTTTCATAACAGAATGAATTAAAAAACAGTAACACTGCTTAACGTTTTATATTTTTAATTTTTTTAAAGATTTTATTTATTTATTTATTTATTTTTTAAAGATTTTATTTATTTATTTGAGAGAGAGAGAATGAGAGAGAGCAAGCACATGAGAGGGGGGAGGGTCAGAAGGAGAAGCAGACTCCCCGCCGAGCAGGGAGCCCGATGCGGGACTCTATCCAGGGACTCCAGGATCATGACGTGAGCCGAAGGCAGTCGCTTAACCAACTGAGCCACCCAGGCGCCCAAGATTTTATTTATTTAAGAGAGAAAGAGAGAGACAGTGTGCACAAGCAGGAGGGAGGGACAGAGGGGGAGGGAGAGTGGGGGGAGAGAGAGAATCTCAAGCAGACTCTGCAATGAGCCTTGTGTGGGGCCTCATCCCATGGTCCTGAGACCATGACCCTAGCCAAAACCAAGAGGAGACACCCAACCAACTGAGCCACCCAGGTGCCCTTGTTTCTGATTTTAAAAGTAAAACATACTCATTGCAAGAAATTAGCAAAACCCAGAAATACATAATAAAAAAAAGTAGAAGATAATTTGTACACTCTGGTATACCTTCCTCTATTTTTATCTCTCTATATATAAACATATATTTTCATCAAAATTGGTATTATACTGTATATGATCTTTGATTCTTTTTTCTTTGAACAATATAGATATCCTTTAGTTAATCATTTATTCAATTTTGTACAGGTATAAATCAAACAGGTATGTATGTCTTGTGCCTTCATGGAGCATACTGTCTAGTGAGGGAAATATAAAACAAATGAAAGTATAATTACAAAATATAAGTTTTATGAAAGAAAAAACAGGTGCTATGAAGGAGAATAATTTTAGGGATGCGGGCCAACATTAGCACGAGTATTTAGAGCCAGAATGCTGACATTTATTTTATTTTTTTTTTAATTTTTTTATTGTTAGTTAATCACCATCCATTACATCATTAGTTTTTGATGTAGTGTTCCATGATTCATTGTTTGCGTATAACACCCAGTGCTCCATTCAGTACGTGCCCTCTTTAATACCCATCACCAGGCTTACCCATCCCTCCACCCCATCCCCTCTAGAACCCTCAGTTTGTTTTTTCAGAGTCCATCGTCTCTCATGGTTCGTCTCCCCCTCCGATTTCCCCCCCTTCATTCTTCCCCTCCTGCTATCTTCTTTTTTTTTTTCTTAACATATATTGCATTATTTGTTTCAGAGGTACAGATCTGTGATTCAACAGTCTTGCTCAATTCACAGCACTCACCATAGCACATACCCTCCCCAGTGTCCATCACCCAGCCACCCCATCCCTCCCACTCCAGCAACCTCAGTTTGTTTCCTGAGATTAAGAATTCCTCATATCAGTGAGGTCATATGATACATGTCTTTCTCTGTTTGACTTATTTCACTCAACATAATACCCTCCAGTTCCAACCACATCGTTGCAAATGGCAAAATCTCATTCCTTTTGATGGCTGCATAATATTCCATTGTATATATATACCACATCTTCTTTATCCATTCATCTGTTGATGGACATCTTGGCTCTTTCCATAGTTTGGCTATTGTGGACATTGCTGCTATAAACATCAGGGTGCACATACCCCTTTGGGTCCCTACATTTGTATCTTTGGGGTAAATACTCAGTAGTGCAATTGCTGGGTCGTAGGGTAGCTCTATTTTCAACTTTTTGAGGAACCTCCATACTGTTTTCCAGAGTGGTTGCACCAGCTTGCATTCCCACCAATAGTGTAGGAGGTTCCCCTTTCTCTGCATCCCCGCCAACATCCGTCGTTTCCTGACTTGTTAATTTTAGCCATTCTGACTGGTGTGAGGTGGGATCTCATTGAGGTTTTGATTTGGATTTCCCTGATGCCGAGTGATGTTGAGCACTTTTTCATGTGTCTGTTGGCCATTTGGATGTCTTCTTTGGACAAATGTCTGTTCATGTCTTCTAGAATGCTGACATTTAAATAGAGGCTTAAAAGATGAGAAAAATCAGCCAAGCAAGAGTGGGGTTACTCACATAGGTGCATAGGCCATGGGATGGAAAGGATTTGGTGAGTAAAGGGATCTAAAAGAAGGCCAGCTGGCTGTGGTGAAGAGAAAGAGGAGATACTTGCCCATGATGAAATCCCAGAGGTAGAAAGGAGCCAGTCCTGCAGACAAAAGAAAAGAGGTTTTATTTGAGGTATTATGTGAAGCCATTAGAGACCTTTTGGGAGGTGAAATTGCATGACTGTATTTACACTTTTCAAAAGATTATTCTGGATGTCATACAGAGGAAGAATTGGAGGGAGAACAAGAGGACACAAAGATGTGAATTAGGAGGGCCCTGAGGTGGTCCATGAGAAAGCTGAAAAGCTTGAAGTAAGCTGTGGACAGGAGATCCAGAGAGAAGGAGACAGCTGGAAGATGTGTTTGAGGTTGGAATTGCCAGTTTATGAAGTGGTGATGAATAGGAGTTGGTGGTTAAAAAGAAGGAGTTCAGAAGGATGACTCCCATTTATGGCCGAAGGAACCGAGAGGATGATGGTGTTGTTTATTTTTTATTTTTTTTTGTAAAGATTTTTATTTATTTATTTATTTGAGAGAGAGAATGAGATAGAGAGAGCATGAGAGGGGGGAGGGGCAGAGGGAGAAGCAGACTCCCCGCTGAGCAGGGAGCCCGATGCGGGACTCGATCCCAGGACTCTGGGATCATGACCTGAGCCGAAGGCAGTCGCTTAACCAACTGAGCCACCCAGGCGCCCGATGGTGTTGTTTATTGACAAGGCGTAGACTTGGTAACACTGGGATTGGGGTCCTGGTTGTGGTAAAGTATTTAAAGTTCGATAATAATTCTGAGGAGCCTGTTAGACAACCACATGTATAAGCCAAGAAGGCAGTTGTGTGCATCAGCCCAGACTCAGAAGTGAGTCTGGGATGATGCTTGCATTTGGACATTACCATCATGTGGATAGGATTTAAAGTCAGAGGAACAGATAAAATAATCTAACAGAAGAGTAAAGATTGACAGATGAAGATGGCCTAGAACTGTGCTCTGACAATGAGAGATTGCATGCCTGAGAATCTAGGAAGGGAAGAGAAACAGGAGTGTGGTGTCAAAGGTAAGAAAAGACTTCTTCAGAAAGGAAAGAGAGGACAGCCATGCCCCATGCTGCTGAGCAGTCTAGTGTGAGAAGGGCCGAAGAGTGACTGCCGGATTTTGCAATGTGAAGGTTACTGGTGATATGGTCGAAGGCATCAGGACTATGTGTGGGAAGGCATATTGTAGTAAGTGTTCATAGTATGTAGATGACTAGCTAAAATTTTAATGGCTGCCTATTAATCTTCACTTGAGATAGTGGAGTATACGCAGCTACCCATATTGCTGACAAGCCAGCCGCCCCTAGCAAACAGGCTTGTGGATGTTTTAATGGCTCATAGGCCCTGGAAAATTGTTGGCTTGCAACTCAGTGGGGCTCACACTGGGAAATTTCACTTTGTCTTCTTTCCTCTGCTTGTGAGTTTGGGTTCAAGGCCACAAGAGGGATTTGGGTGCCAGGGAATATGGATCCTGGCTGAATTTCTATTCAAGAGTGTTGTGCATTTGCTGGTTTGGTGCTGTCTGCTGTGGCCTGGGGAGCTTCCAGGCAGAGTGGAAAGGCTGGGAGGGCCCAGGCTGTGTCTGGTTCAGACTTAAGCTTCTTGACCTCTGCACTGCTCTTTTGGGGTGCATGGGCACTGCCAGCACATGGTTATTTGGTACAATCCCACTTTTTAAAATTTAGAAACCATGGATAGGCTCATTGTTGGATCGTCTCAAGGCCTCACATGATATAAAGGAGAGTCCTAGAAAGAATGTAGATTATGTAGCCAAAGTGAATCCTCTGCCTCAGTTTTCTCTTTATTTATTTATTTTTAAAGATTTCTCATCTTTAAAGTGGGACTAATAATACCTACCTTTCATGGTTATGGCAAAGATTTAAAGTAATGTGTGAAAAGTACTTGAAACAAAGTAAGTACTCGGTAAGTTGTGGCTGTAATTACTATTATTATTTAAAGTAAATGTTCACTAGTTTGGAAATGTTGAATTAATGACCTAAGTTGTGGTTTGTCTGTATGATATTGGTCCATGATATAAAACATTGTCAGATACATAAGCCTCTGCAAACTAGTTCTTTTTTGGATAATTAGTTAGCAATAGCCGTAGTAAATCCTTTGTCATCAGTATTTTGTACAGTAGTTTTATTATCAAAATTTATGTAAGCATGACCTTCACTTTTTAGTGGATTAGCACAGTTTTCTTATTCCTATTAAAAAATAATATTTCTGTGAGCTTTAATAAAAGTTCGTTCTCTGATAAGATGGCATGCATAATGCTGTTCAGAACCAAAGGTTAAAACTACCTTATTAGAATTCCATGGGAGTAGGAGGGGAAGAATGTAAGCTGAATACAAAAATAAAGAGTTGTAAAATTTATTTATATTTCTGCTCTGACTTTGGAAGCAGAACCTGGTGGCCTTCCTGACTAGAAAGTTTTGTTTCTTGGTTTCCACTTCTCCTAAGATGGAGAAACTTTTTTTTTTTTAAGCAAAAGTGCAACTCACTAGCTTAAAAACAGTATTATAGGTCCTGTTTTAGGGTGTCTAAATACCATAAGAATTAAAGCAAAGCAAAACAAAACAAAAGAAAACCCAAATGACTGAAGTAATAGATTATAAGAAAGTTCTCCCCAAAACATGGCTAATAAACTGTTTTGTGTAGAGGACTTAGTGATTATGAATACTTGGACCCCTCTAGTTATAAGAATATATGTTGCATGGCCTGGTTATACACTAGGTTAGGAAAAATATTTGTGATACATTAAAATTTAAGGGAGAAATAACTTCTTTTGACTAGAATGGGATTTGGCTTTCAAGGGGGGAAAAGAGGGGAGAAAGTGTTACAGCTTGTTATATGAATTTTCAGAAGCTGCTGTTAATAATTTGAATGAACTCAGTGCTTATTTTCAGATATCCCTGAGTGACTAAGAGGGAGTGATTTTGTCTCCAGAAAATTTTCTGCAGGACTTTACTTTATCCAGTCATTTGGAAATTTATAGCTTATGTTTTCAAGGAACTATATTAATACTAGGTACTGTACTGTAATAGGTAACCGTGCAAGGCTTGATTTTAACCTCTCTCTCTCTCTTTTTCTCTACAGTTTGGAAGGACTGAAGTGATTGATAATACTTTAAATCCTGATTTTGTACGAAAATTTATCCTGGACTACTTTTTTGAAGAAAGGGAGAACCTTCGTTTTGACTTGTGAGTTCTGGTATAACTTGCATTGTTAAAAAATTGACTTTTAAAGGCAAATTTTGTAACATATAGCTGGGTGTGGTTGCACAAATACTAGATTATATTGGCAGGAAACCAGATTAATTCTACTTAGAGTGTGGCCTGAGCACTATTCCTAGCACCACTTTGTATTTTATAGGTTTTTGGCTCTATGTTTATTGAAAAAATTAGTAAGCAATTTAACTATGCCAAAATGCTGGGTGGTATATATGGACATCCTTTCAAACCATCTTCGGCTTCAGTGGTTTCTTTACAAGTTCCGCATATGCTCCAAGGTGATCTCATTTACTCCATGGCTGGTATCCCTCAGATCTTGAAGTTTCTTTTCAGCTGCTTCTTTGTATACTATATGGATCTCTGCCTGACTATTGCTTCCTTTTTTTTTTTTTTTATTATGTTAATCACCACTATTGCTTCCTTTTATCTCTTCGTGGCCTCATATTTCCAAGACCCAGGATGCTGGAACCAGAATTTTTGATATTTTTAATACTCTTGTGATTTTGATGCTGAATTAGGCATATCAAAATATTATCGTTAAATTCAACTTGTCTGCAGAGAATCTGGAGTCAGTTTGTTTGTAAGATATTATTCATTACTGAGTTTTTGTTTCACAGATATAAACTCTGATGGTTGTTGAAGTATTTGGATATTGTTCAAAGGAAATCTATTGAGAGGGAAAAGTATAACATATAGTATGTACTTAGATTAAAAGAGAGTTTATGAACATTGCAAGTCTTTAAAAATAGAAATGTCTTTAAATAGCTGGAAACAATAAAATGTACCAGGCTGTCACAATTTATAAATATTTTTTGATAAAAGCTATCAATATCTTATTTGAAAAAGTCCTAGATTGCTTCCTAATGTAAAAAGAAAGTTATTTACCATGAACAGCCTTTCTCGTTTTCTTCTAAAATGTGTGCAGTAAAATACCCTTCTGTTTAAAAAAGGAGACTCTTATACCAGGCCCTTTCCTTCAAGAGTTATAGCAGTTCTAAGTATTCATTATATTTATCAAGCAAAATTTATTATGACCCATTTGCTTTTTATGTCCTTGAAACCCCTGTTCAAATAATAAAAATGATACTTCTGAGAAAAAAATCCTAAAGTGGAATATAATGATTTCCTGACCATGTTTATCATGGAGATCGCACATAGTGTTGTTATTTAAAAGCCACATATAAATCATGTTGAATATGGTTCTCCCATTGTTCAGGCCTTCATAGCAGCCGTTTTTAAGAATTCTTCTCTCTCACACCAGCATGATACCTGCTTAATTTTTTCCCTCTGCTTTTAGACTCAACTTTATCCTAAAACCGGCCATTTGTATTGTTTGTTCATTTGCATTGTTTGTTCATTTGCATTGTTTTCTCTCATTTAAAAGTAGTAAATATTTATTAATAAACTTTAAATAATATAGGCATTTAAAAGTGAAAATTTCCTGTTAGTTCAATACCAAAAAAAAAATCTCAACCCACAAACAACCAAAAATGTAAATGACTTGATGTATATACTTGCAGATCTTTTTTTTTTTAAAGATACACAAACATATGGGAGTCTCAATATTTAGAAAATCACAAATATTTTCCTATTACTTGAATTTTTCAGATATCTTTTTATGCCACTATATTATATAGATGTTTCATTTATTTTAATGCTGCATAATTTTCATTGCTTGAGAAAACACAATTTATGTAGCCAGACATCTACTGATGGACATTTTGGATTGTTCTACTTTTACTATTACCTGTAATCCTACAGGAAATGTCCTGGTATGTAAATTTCTTACAATTTTTTAAATTTTCAGAGTATAAATAATTCAGAGTCAAATTTTAGGATGCAAAGATGTGGACAAGAGTACTCATCCCTGATTCTAATCTTTGAGACCAACTTAGAGATCCCATACGCTTTTTAAGTTTTATTTTAATTCCTGTTAGTTAACATACAGTGTTATATTAGTTTCAGGTGTACAGTATAGTAATTCAATACTTCCATACATCACCCTGTGCTCATTACAACTAGTGCACTCCTTAAACCCCATTATCTATTTAACCCATCCTCCCACGCACCTCCCCTCTGGTAACCATCAGTTGTTCTCTATAATTAAGAGTCTATTTTTTGATTTGTCTCCCTCTGTCTCTTATTTTTTTCCCTTAGCTCATTGTATTGTTTCTTAAATCCCACATATAAGTGAAATCATATGGTATTTGTCTTTCTCTGACTGGCTTATTTCACTTAGCATTATACTCTCTAGCTCCATCCATGTTATTGCAAATGGCAAGATTTCATTCTTTTTTATGGCTGAATAATATAACATTATATATATTATACACACAAATAATATATATATATCTTCTTATCCATTCATCAGTCGATGGACACTTCGGTGCTTCCATAATTTAGCTATTGTAAATAATGCTGCTATAAACACAGGGGTGCATGTATCCCTTTGAATCAGTGTTTTTGTATTCTTGGGTAAATACCCAGTAGTGGGATTGCTAGATCATAAGGTAGTTCTATTTTTAACTTTTTGAGGAACCTCCATACTGTTTTCTCCAGTGGCTGCACCAGTTTGCATTCCCACCAACAATGCATGAGGGTTCCATTTTCTTCACAACCTTGTCAACACCTGTTGCTTCTTGTATTATTGATTTTAGTCATGCTGACAGAAGTGAGGTGATACCTCGTTGTAGTTTTGATTTACATTTCCCTGATGGTAAGTGATAACAAACAATATCTTTTCATGTGTCTGTTGGCCATCAGGATGTCTTCTTTGGATGAATATCGCTTCATGTCTTGTGCCCATTTTTAATTGGATCACTGGGGGGCGGGTGTTGAGTTTTATAAGTTCTTTACTTACTTTGCATATTAACCCTTTATTGGATATGTCATTTGCAAATACGTTCTCCTATTTTATAGGTTGCCTTTTAGTTTCGTTGATTGGTTCCTTTACTGTGCAGAAGCTTTTTATTTTGATATAGTCCCAATAGTTTATTTTTGCTTTTGTTTCCCTTGCCTCAGGAGATATCTAGAAAGAAGTTGCTATGTCAAAGTCCGATGTCAAAGAAGTTACTGCCTATGTTCTCTTCTAGTTCTTTAGGGTTTCAGGTCTCACACTTAGGTCTTTAATTCATTTTGAATTTATTTTTGTGTATGGTGTAAGAAAGCCATCCAGTTTCATTATTTTGCATGTGGCTGTCCAGTTTTCCCAACCATTTGTTGAAGAGACTGACTTTTTTCTATTGCATATTCTTTCCTGCTTTGTCAAAGATTAATTGGCCATATAATTATGGGTTTATTTCTGGGTTTTCTATTCTGTTACATTGATTTATGTGTCTGTTTTTGTGCCAGTTCCGTACTGTTTTGATTACTACAGCTTTGTAATATAACTTGAAGCCCAGAACTGTGATGCCTCCAGCTTTACTTTTCCTTTTTAAGATTGCTTTGGCTCTTTGGGGTCTTTTGTGGTTCCATAAAAATTTTAGGATTCTTTGTTCTAATTTGTGAAAAGTGCTGTATTCTAATAAGGATTGCATTAAATATGTAGATTGCTTTGGGTACTATAGACATTTTAACAATATTTGCTCTTCCAGTCCATGAGTATGGAATATCTTTGTATTTCTTTGTGTCATCTTCAATTTCTTTCATCACTGTTTTACAGTTTTCAGAGTACAGGTCTTTCACCTCTTTGGTTAGGTTTATTCGTAGGTATCTTATTATTCTGGGTGCAATTATAAATGGGATTGTTTTCCTAATTTCTTTTTTTGGCTGCTTCATTATTGATGTGTAGAAATGCAAGATTTCTGCACATTGATTTTGTATCCTGTGACTTTACTGAATTCGTTTATCAGTTCTAGCAGTTTTTTGGTGGAGCCTTTTGGGTTTTCTATATATAGTATCCTGTCATCTGCAAAGAGTGAAAGTTTTACTTCTTCCTTACCAATCTGGATGCTTTATATCTTCTTTTTCTCTGATTGTTGTGGCTAGGGCGTCCAGTGCTATGCTGAATAATAGTGGTAAGAGTGGACATCCTTGTGTTGTTCCTGACCTTAGGGGAAGAGCTCTCAGTTTTTCCCCATTAAGGATGATGTTAGCTGTGGGTTTTTTCATATATGGCCTTTACCATGTTGAGGTATATTCCCTTCAAATCTACTTTGTTGAAGGTTTTTATCATGAATGGATGTTGTACTTCGTCAAATGCTTTTTCTGCGTCTATTGAGATGATTATGTGGTTCTTATCCTTTCTTTTATTGATGTGATGTTTCACATTGATGGATTTGTGAATATCAAACCACCCTTGCAGCCCAGGAATAAATCCCAATTGATCAGGGTGAATGATTTTTTTAATGTATTGTTGAATTCAGTTTGCTAGTATTTTGTTGAGAATTTTTGTATCTATGTTCATCAGGAATTTTTGGCCTGTAGTTCTCTTTTCTGATGTGGTGTTTATCTGGTTTTGATATCAGGGTAATGTTGGCCTCATAGACTGAATTTGGAGGTTTTCCTTCCCCTTCTATTTTTTGGAATAGTTTAAGAAGTATAGGTATTCATTCTTCTTTAAAGTTTGGTAGAATTTGCCTGTAAAGCCAAGGTCCTATAGGCATTGTTCTCTGAACTTGTTGCCCGTGTTTTAGCTCTGATTTTCAGAATCATTTCTATTTTATTTTGGTTGCTGTCTGCCCAAAGGCCCCTGTCACCATCACAAGCAGCTGCTTCCGGGTGACTATATCACCACTGTCCCTACTTGGCCCTAGTTTCTTAAGCCTATGTCCTACTCATCCTTTATCATCTATGTCATAACTGTGGCTATTACAGAATTTCACAAGTGGAATGGAAAGAAGGGTGCTTTCAAAAGGAGGACAACAATCAAATGTTTGTTAATCAATAGATCAAGGAGCAAAAATTAAGAGCTGGGCTAATCATTTTGGAGAGGAAAAGAAGATAAAGAATGATTTACCTGTACACAGAGGCTAGTGATCACATTCTCATCTCTACTGAAGATGAGGCTGTGGAAGCTAGTGGGTTTTAAAAAGTGTCCAGTGCAAGAAATGTAATTCCACTGAACTCAGTGCTGGTTAGTCTTCAAATATTATGCCTGTTTAAACAGGTAGCTTTTCAACAATCACTTTGACAAACCAGTGAGTCCAAATGAGAATATATTAGGTAAAGTGAGTCCAAATGAGAATATATTAGGTTAAGGAGGCACCTGATACTTATGTCATGTTTGTAAGCTTACTAGATATACTTAGCATGAACAAGGGAAGACTTAAAAGTAGGAGGAAGTTAGGGCATTGCTAGAACATCCTATACTTCCCTAGTATTTGATGATAAATCAGTAATATTGTTTAACTTGTATGTGTTTCAGGGAATTAAAAAAAAAAAAAAAGGAAAACAGAACCAATACATTCACTGGCAGAAATTCAGAAGGAAGGAATGATAAAATGGTTTAATATGTTCGTTACAAATCTCTTCCACTTATAAACTAAATGAAATAGTTACAGAAGCTCATGGAGTTTGAGAATTAGTATATAAGTTTTGTAGGCACAGACAAAAAGAGGTTATTTTTGTTAGTAATACTACTACTCTTATTCAGAGTTTGTAATAGAATCATATGCATATATAACTTTAACCCACCCAACAAATTTCTGAAGTGAAATTAATCCATTTTTGTAAATGAGAAAACCAAGGCCCAGAAAGTGTAATATGTTCAAAGGATCAGGTTTTGCCTAAAATAGTTTGTAATTAAATGCTACAAAACCTAAATTTCTAAAATTTTAGGAAGTCTAAACTGGGATATCTTTATTTTTGCCTTAGTTATTTAATACTGATGAAAGTATATGTTTAAAGTATTCTGTTGCACATTGAATATAATAATATGATAGAATATATTTAATCTATCTAAATAAACAAAAGTAAGACTGTCTAGGAAATCGTTATGTTTGATAGGAATGGGAGCATGTTACATCATTTCATCTGTGTGACAAGAAGAAATAAAGTGACAAAAATTAGCGTAGGTAATTGATATGTTTTAACTTCTTCAGCTTTCTCTTTTCTAAAAATTATAGTAATTTTCACAGAAATTATGTAATGTTCAAAATGTGAAAGCATGGGCGCCTGGGTGGCTCAGTTGGTTAAGCGACTGCCTTCGGCTCAGGTCATGATCCTGGAGTCCCAGGATCGAGTCCTGCATCGAGCTCCCTGCTCAGCATGGAGTCTGCTTCTCCCTCTGACCCTCCCCCCTCTCATGCTCTCTCTCTCTATCTCATTCTCTCTCACAAATAAATAAATAAAATCTTTAAAAAAAATGTGAAAGCATATTGCAAAGTTGAATTATGTATCATTTTATCTTTTGAATGCATTTGGTTAATTTCAGCTATTTGATTCAAAGAGCTTTATTTCAATTGTATAGCATCTCTGAAAAATTCAAGCAATTAGGGCCAGAGAAAGGGATACCTGATTATCAAGAAAAGCAACAAGTATATTCTTAGTTCATGTAGTATTTTTGATATCACTTTTATTAATTCCTTTTTATTTACCATGTACCATGAGAAAATCTCACATAAAACCTTTAACCTGAGCAGGTTTTCTTTTTCATTTCTTTCTTTCCCTCTTTCCCTCTTTCTTTCTTTCTTTCTTTCTTTCTTTCTTTCTTTCTTTCTTTCT